>NW_026894223.1:0-167384 GCF_032452875.1 Bos javanicus | reverse complement strand
AGCCACGTGATCAGTGCATGATCAGTCACGTGATCAGTGCATGATCAATTATGATCAGTGCATGATCAGTTGTGACCAGTACATGGTAGCTCGTGATCATTGCATGATCAGCCACGTGATCAGTGCATGAGCACGTGATCAGTGCATGAGCACGTGATCAGTGCATGATCAGTCATGATAATGGTGTGATCAGCCACATGATCAGTGGCGATACGTCCACGAACGCATGATCAGCCATGCGTGATCAGTGCATGATAGCCACGTGATCAGTGCATGATCAGTCACGCTGATCAGTGCATGATCAGTCATGTGACCAGTACATGAGAAGCACGTGATGCAGCATGATCAGCCACGTGATCAGTGCATGATAGCCACGTGATCAGTGCGATCAGTCACGTGATCAGTGCATGATCAGTCACGTGATCAGTGCATGATCAGCCACGTGATCAGTGTGATCAGCCACGTGATCAGTGCATGATCAGTCACGTGATCAGTGCATGATCAGTACAGTGATCAGTGTATGATCAGCCACGTGATCAGTGCATGATCAGCCACGTGATCAGTGCATGATCAGTGACCAGCATGATCAGTTACGTGATCAGTGCATGTCAGTTACGATCATTGCATGATCAGCCACGTGATCAGTACATGATAGCCACGTGATCAGTGCATGATAGCCACGTGATCAGTGCGATCAGCCGATACGCAGTGATCAGCCATGATCAGTGCATGATATCCACGTGATCAGTGCATGATCAGCCACGTGATCAGTGCATGATCAGCCACGTGATCAGTACATCAGCTCACGTGATACATGTGTGATCAGCCACGTGATCAGTGCATGATGAGCCACGTGATCAGTGCAGGATCACTACGTGATCAGTGCATGATCAGCCACGTGATCAGTACATGGTTGCTACGTGATCATTGCATGATCAGCCACGTGAGCAGAGCATGATAGCCACGATCAGTGCATGATCAGTCACGTGATCAGTACATGATCAGTCACGTGAACAGTGCATGATCATTTACGTGATCAGTGCATGATCAGTCACGTGACCAGTATATGGTTGCTATGCGTGATCATTCATGGCTGACGTGAGCAGTGCATGATAGTGATGATGTGCATGATCAGTCACGTGATCAGAGCATGATCAGCCACGTGATCAGTGCATGAGTGCCACGTGATCAGTGCATGATATGTCACGTGACAGGTGTGTGATCAGCCACGTGAATGTGCATGTTCAGCCACGTGATCAGTGCATGATAGCCACGTGATCAGTGCATGATCAGTTACGTGAGCAGTGTATGATCAGCCACGTGATCAGTGCATGGTCAGACACGTGAACAGTGTATGATCAGCCACGTGATCAGTGCATGATATCCAGTGATCAGTGCATGATCATCACGTGATCAGTGTATGATCAGCCACGTGAACAGTGCATGCTCAGTCACGTGATCGGGCCTGCTGAGCTGCATGATTACTGTCTGCTCATCTGCTTGACAATTGCCAGCTGAGCTGCACGATTCCTGCCTGTCATCTGCTTGACAATTGCCAGCTGCGTAATTCCTGCCTGCTCAGCTGCTTGATTATTGCCAGCTGAGCAGCATGATTCCTCACACCTGAGTTCCATGATTATTGCCTGCTGACTGTTTGATTCGTGCTACTCAGCTCTTTGTTTATTGCCTCCAGAGGCACATGATCAGTATGATAGCAAACATGATCAGCGCATGATCAGTCACATGATCAGCGCCATTAAGTCACGTGATCACCATGATAGTCATGTGATCAGTCCATGCTCAGTCACGGTATCAGTGCATGATCAGCCACGTGATCAGTGCATGATCTGTCACAAGATTAGTGTATGATCATCCACGTGATCAGTGCACGGCAGTCATGTGATCTGCATATGGCAGACGTGAACAGTGCATGATCAGTCGTGATCAGTGCATGATAGCCACGTGATCAGTGCATGATCAGTCACCTGATGGGTGTATGATCATTCACGTGACCTGTACATGGTAGCTACATGATCATTGCATGATCAGCCACGTGAGTAGTTCATGATAGCCACGTGATCAGTGCATGATCAGTCACGTGATCAGCGCATGATCAGCCATGACCAGTACATGGTAGCCGCGTGATCAGGTACATGATCAGCCACGTGAGCAGTGCATGATAGCCACGTGATCATGCATGATCAGAAGTGCAGGATCAGTGCATGATCAGCCACGTGATCAGTGCATGATAGCCACGTGATCAGTGCATGATCAGTCACGTGATCAGTGCATGATCAGTCACGTGATCAGTGCATGAAGGCGTGATCAGTGCATGATCAGCCACGTGATCAGTGCATGATAGCCACGTGATCAGTGCATGATCAGCCACGTGATCAGTGCATGATCAAGTACGTGATCAGTGCATGATCAGCCACGTGATCAGTGCATGATCAGCCACATGATCAGTGCATGATCAGCCGTGATCAGCATGATAGCCACGTGATCAGTGCATGATCAGCCACGTGATCAGTGCATGATCAGCCACGTGATCAGTGCATGATCAGCCACGTGATCAGTGCATGATCAGCCACGTGATCAGTGCATGACAGCCACGTGATCAGTGCATGATCAGCCACGTGATCAGCATGATGAAGCACGTGATCAGTGCATGATCAGCCACGTGATCAGTGCATGATCAGCCATGATCAGTGCATGATCAGCCATGATCAGTGCATAGCCACGTGATCAGCATGATCAGACACAGATCAGTGCATGATCAGTCACGTGATCAGTGCATGATCAGCCACGTGATCAGTGCATGATCAGGCACGTGATCAGTGCATGATCAGCCACGTGATCAGTGCATGATAGCCACGTGATCAGTGCATGATCAGTCACGTGATCAGTGCATGATCAGTCACGTGATCAGTGCATGATCAGCCACGTGATCAGTGCATGATCAGCCACGTGATCAGTGCATGATCACCACGATCAGTGCATGATCAGTCACGTGATCAGTGCATGGCTACGTGATCAGTGCATGATCAGCCACGTGATCAGTGCATGATAGCCACGTGATCAGTGCATGATAGCCACGTGATCAGTGCATGATCAGCCACGTGACAGTGATCGTCCACGTGATCAGTGCATGATATCCACGTGATCAGTGCATGACAGCCACGTGATCAGTGCATGATAGCCACGATCAGTGCATGATCAGTCACGATACGTGATCAGCCACGTGATCAGTGCATGATGAGCCACGTGATCAGTGCAGGATCAATTACGTGATCAGTGCATGATCAGTCACGATCAGTACATGGTTGCTACGTGATCGTGCATGATCAGCCACGTGAGCAGAGCATGATAGCCACGTGGTCAGTGCATGATCAGTCACGTGATCAGTACATGATCAGTCACGTGAACAGTGCATGATCATTTACGTGATCTTTGCATGATCAGTCACGTGATAGTAGCATGGTTGCCACGTGATCATTCCATGACGAGCCACGTGAGCAGTGCATGATAGCCACGTGATGTGTGCATGAGTTACGTGAGCAGAGTATGATCAGCCACGTGATCAGTGCATGAGTGCCACGTGATCAGTGCATGATATGTCACGTGACAGGTGTGTGATCAGCCACGTGAACAGTGCATGTTCAGCCACGTGATCAGTGCATGATAGCCACGTGATCAGTGCATGATCAGCACGTGAGCAGTGTATGATCAGCCACGTGATCAGTGCATGGTCAGACACGTGAACAGTGTATGATCAGCCACGTGATCAGTGCATGATATCCAGTGATCAGTGCATGATCATCACGTGATCAGTGTATGATCAGCCACGTGAACAGTGCATGCTCAGTCACGTGATCTGGGCCTGCTGAGCTGCGTGATTACTGTCTGCTCATCTGCTTGACAATTGCCAGCTGAGCTGCACGATTCCTGCCTGTCATCTGCTTGACAATTGCCAGCTGTGCTGCGTAATTCCTGCCTGCTCAGCTGCTTGATTATTGCCAGCTGAGCAGCATGATTCCTCACACCTGTGTTCCATGATTATTGCCTGCTGACTGTTTGATTCGTGCCTACTCAGCTCTTTGTTTATTGCCTCCAGAGGCACATGATCAGTGTATGATAGCAAACATGATCAGCGCATGATCAGTCACATGATCAGCGCCATTAAGTCACGTGATCACTACATGATAGTCATGTGATCAGTCCATGCTCAGTCACGGTATCAGTGCATGATCAGCCACGTGATCAGTGCATGATCTGTCACAAGATTAGTGTATGATCATCCACGTGATCAGTGCATGGCAGTCATGTGATCAGTGCATGATATAGACGTGAACAGTGCATGATCAGTTCTGATCAGTGCATGATAGCCACGTGATCAGTGCATGATCAGTCACCTGATGGGTGTATGATCATTCACGTGATGTACATGGTAGCTACATGATCATTGCATGATCAGCCACGTGAGTAGTGCATGATAGCCACGTGATCACTGCATGATCAGTCACGTGATCAGTGCATGATCAGTCATGTGACCAGTACATGGTAGCTGTGATCATGGCATGATCAGCCACGTGAGCAGTGCATGATAGCCATGATCAGTGCATGATCAGACACGATCAGTGCATGATCAGTACGATCAGTATGATCAGCCACGTGATCAGTGCATGATCAGCCACGTGATCAGTGCATGATCAGTCACGTGATCAGTGCATGATCAGCCACGTGATCAGTGCATGATCAGCCACGTGATCAGTGCATGATCAGTTACGTGATCAGTGCATGATCAGTCACGTGATCAGTATGAAGCACGTGATCAGTGCATGATCAGCTGTGATCAGTGCATGATCAGCCACGTGATCAGTGCATGATCAGCCACGTGATCAGTGCATGAGGCCACGTGATCAGTGCATGATCAGCCACGTGATCAGTGCATGATCAGCCACGTGATCAGTGCATGATCAGCCACGTGATCAGTGCATGATCAGCCACGTGATCAGTGCATGTCAGCCACGTGATCAGTGCATGATAGCCACGTGATCAGTGCATGATCAGTCACGTGATCAGTGCATGATCAGTCACGTGATCAGTGCATGATCAGCCACGTGATCAGTGCATGATCAGCCATGATCAGTGCATGATCACCATGCTGTGCATCACATGTGATCAGTACATGGCATACGTGATCAGTCATGATCAGCCACGTGATCAGTGCATGATAGCCACGTGATCAGCATGATAGCCACGTGATCAGTGCATGATCAGTCATGGATAGTGCATGATCAGCCACGTGATCAGTGCATGATAGCCACGTGATCAGTGCATGACAGCCACGTGATCAGTGCATGAGAGCCACGTGATCAGTGCATGATCAGTCACGTGATACATGTGTGATCAGCCACGTGATCAGTGCATGATGAGCCACGTGATCAGTGCATGATCAATTACGTGATCAGTGCATGATCAGTCACGTGACCAGTACATGGTAGCCACGTGATCAGTGCATGATCAGCCACGTGAGCAGTGCATGATAGCCACGTGATCAGTGCATGATCAGTCACGTGATCAGTGCATGATCAGTCACGTGATCAGTGCATGATCATTTACGTGATTCGCATGATCAGTCATGTACCAGTATATGGTAGCTACGTGATCATTGCATGATCAGCCACGTGATCAGTGCATGATAGCACGTGATGTGTGGCAGTTACGTGATCAGTGTATGATCAGCCACGTGATCAGTGCATGAGCCACGTGATCAGTATGATATCATGTGACAGTGTGATCAGCCACGTGAATCAGTGCATGATCAGCCATGATCAGTGCATGATAGCCACGTGATCAGTGCATGATCACACGTGAGCAGTGCATGATCAGCCACGTGATCAGTGCATGATCAGACACGTGATCAGTGTATGATCAGCCACGTGATCAGTGCATGATATCCAGTGATCAGTGCATGATCATCACGTGATCAGTGCATGATCAGCCACGTGAACAGTGCATGCTCAGTCACGTGATCAGGCCTGCTGAGCTGCGTGATTACTGTCTGCTCATCTGCTTGACAATTGCCAGCTGAGCTGCACGATTCCTGCCTGTCATCTGCTTGACAATTGCCAGCTGTGCTGCGTAATTCCTGCCTGCTCAGCTGCTTGATTATTGCCAGCTGAGCAGCATGATTCCTCACAGCTGAGTTCCATGATTATTGCCTGCTGACTGTTTGATTCGTGCTACTCAGCTCTTTGTTTATTGCCTCCAGAGGCACATGATCAGTGTATGATATAAACGTGATCAGTGCATGATCAGTCACGTGATCAGTGCATGATAGCCACGTGATCAGTGCATGATCAGTCACGTGATCAGTGCATGATCAGTCACGTGATCAGTGCATGAAGACGTGATCAGTGCATGATCAGCCACGTGATCAGTGCATGATCAGCCACGTGATCAGTATGATCAGCCAGTGATCAGTGCATGATCAGTCACGTGATCAGTGCATGAAGGCACGTGATCAGTGCATGATCAGCCACGATCAGTGCGATAGCCACGTGATCAGTGCATGATCAGTCACGATCAGTGCATGATCAGTCACGTGACAGTGCATGATCAGCCACGTGATCAGTGCATGATCAGCACGTGATCAGGCATGATCAGCCATGATCAGCATGGAGAGCCATGTGATCAGTGCATGATCAGCCACGTGATCAGTGCATGATCAGTCATGATCAGTGCATGATAGCCACGTGATCGCGTGCACATCAGCAGTGCATGATAGCCACGTGATCAGTGCATGATCAGACACGTTCAGTGCATGATCAGCCCATGATCAGTGCATGATCAGCCACGTGATCAGTGCATGATCAGCACGTGATCAGTGCATGATCCACGTGATCAGTGCATGATCAGTCACGTGATCAGTGCATGATCAGCCACGTGATCAGTGCATGATCAGCCACGTGATCAGTGCATGATCAGCCACGATCAGTGCATGATCAGTACGTGATCAGTACATGGTAGCTACGTGATCATTGCATGATCAGCCACGTGATCAGTGCATGATAGCCACGTGATCAGTGCATGATAGCCACGTGATCAGTGCATGATCAGTCATGTGATGTGTGATCAGCCACGTGATCAGTGCATGATATCCACGTGATCAGTGCATGACAGCCACGTGATCAGTGCATGATACACGTGATCAGCATGATCAGTCACGTGATACATGTGATCAGCCACGTGATCAGTGCATGATGAGCCACGTGATCAGTGCATGATCAATTACGTGATCAGTGCATGATCAGTCACGTGACCAGTACATGGTTGCTACGTGATCATGCATGATCAGCCACGTGAGCAGAGCATGATAGCCACGTGATCAGTGCATGATCAGTCACGTGATCAGTACATGATCAGTCACGTGAACAGTGCATGATCATTTACGTGATCTGTGCATGATCAGTCACGTGACCAGTATATGGTAGCTACGTGATCATTCCATGACGAGCCACGTGAGCAGTGCATGATAGCCACGTGATGTGTGCATGAGTTACGTGAGCAGAGTATGATCAGCCACGTGATCAGTGCATGAGTGCCACGTGATCAGTGCATGATATGTCACGTGACAGGTGTGTGATCAGCCACGTGAACAGTGCATGTTCAGCCACGTGATCAGTGCATGATAGCCACGTGATCAGTGCATGATCAGTTACGTGAGCAGTGTATGATCAGCCACGTGATCAGTGCATGGTCAGACACGTGAACAGTGTATGATCAGCCACGTGATCAGTGCATGATATCCAAGTGATCAGTGCATGATCATCACGTGATCAGTGTATGATCAGCCACGTGAACAGTGCATGCTCAGTCACGTGATCTGGGCCTGCTGAGCTGCGTGATTACTGTCTGCTCATCTGCTTGACAATTGCCAGCTGAGCTGCACGATTCCTGCCTGTCATCTGCTTGACAATTGCCAGCTGTGCTGCGTAATTCCTGCCTGCTCAGCTGCTTGATTATTGCCAGCTGAGCAGCATGATTCCTCACACCTGAGTTCCATGATTATTGCCTGCTGACTGTTTGATTCGTGCCTACTCAGCTCTTTGTTTATTGCCTCCAGAGGCACATGATCAGTGTATGATAGCAAACATGATCAGCGCATGATCAGTCACATGATCAGCGCCATTAAGTCACGTGATCACTACATGATAGTCATGTGATCAGTCCATGCTCAGTCACGGTATCAGTGCATGATCAGCCACGTGATCAGTGCATGATCTGTCACATGATTAGTGTATGATCATCCACGTGATCAGTGCATGGCAGTCATGTGATCAGTGCATGATATAGACGTGATCAGTGCATGATCAGTCCGTGATCAGTGCATGATAGCCACGTGATCAGTGCATGATCAGTCACCTGATGGGTGTATGATCATTCACGTGACCTGTACATGGTAGCTACATGATCATTGCATGATCAGCCACGTGAGTAGTGCATGATAGCCACGTGATCAGTGCATGATCAGTCACGTGATCAGTGCATGATCAGTCATGTGACCAGTACATGGTAGCTGCGTGATCATGCATGATCAGCCACGTGATCAGTGCATGATAGCCACGTGATCAGTGCATGATCAGCCACGTGATCAGTGCATGATCAGTCACGTGATCAGTGCATGATCAGTCACGTGATCAGTGCATGATCATTTACGTGATCAGTGCATGATCAGTCACGTGACCAGTATATGGTTAGCACGTGATCATTCCATGATCAGCCACGGGAGTGCATGATAGCCACGTGATGTGTGCATGAGTTACGTGAGCAGAGTATGATCAGCCACGTGATCAGTGCATGAGTGCCACGTGATCAGTGCATGATATGTCACGTGACAGGTGTGATCAGCCACGTGAACAGTGCATGATCAGCCACGTGATCAGTGCATGATAGCCACGTGATCAGTGCATGATCAGTTACGTGAGCAGTGTATGATCAGCCACGTGATCAGTGCATGGTCAGACACGTGAACAGTGTATGATCAGCCACGTGATCAGTGCATGATATCCAAGTGATCAGTGCATGATCATCACGTGATCAGTGTATGATCAGCCACGTGAACAGTGCATGCTCAGTCACGTGATCTGGGCCTGCTGAGCTGCGTGATTACTGTCTGCTCATCTGCTTGACAATTGCCAGCTGAGCTGCACGATTCCTGCCTGTCATCTGCTTGACAATTGCCAGCTGTGCTGCGTAATTCCTGCCTGCTCAGCTGCTTGATTATTGCCAGCTGAGCAGCATGATTCCTCACACCTGAGTTCCATGATTATTGCCTGCTGACTGTTTGATTCGTGCCTACTCAGCTCTTTGTTTATTGCCTCCAGAGGCACATGATCAGTGTATGATAGCAAACATGATCAGCGCATGATCAGTCACATGATCAGCGCCATTAAGTCACGTGATCACTACATGATAGTCATGTGATCAGTCCATGCTCAGTCACGGTATCAGTGCATGATCAGCCACGTGATCAGTGCATGATCTGTCACATGATTAGTGTATGATCATCCACGTGATCAGTGCATGCAGTCATGTGATCAGTGCATGATATAGACGTGATCAGTGCATGATCAGTCTCGTGATCAGTGCATGATAGCCACGTGATCAGTGCATGATCAGTCACCTGATGGGTGTATGATCATTCACGTGACCTGTACATGGTAGCTACATGATCATTGCATGATCAGCCACGTGAGTAGTGCATGATAGCCACGTGATCAGTGCATGATCAGTCACGTGATCAGTGCATGATCAGTCATGTGACCAGTACATGGTAGCTGCGTGATCATGGCATGATCAGCCACGTGAGCAGTGCATGATAGCCACGTGATCAGTGCATGATCAGACACGTGATCAGTGCATGATCAGTCACGTGATCAGTGCATGATCAGCCACGTGATCAGTGCATGACCAGGCACGTGATCAGTGTATGTCAGCCACGTGATCAGTGCATGATAGCCACGTGATCAGTGCATGTCACGTGATCAGTGCATGATCAGCCACGTGATCAGTGCATGATCAGCCATGATCAGTGCATGATCAGCCACGTGATCAGTGCATGATCAGTCACGTGATCAGTACATGCAGGTGCCACGTGATCATTGCCAGTTGATCAGCCACGTGATCAGTGCATGATAGCCACGTGATCAGTGCATGATAGCCACGTGATCAGTGCATGATCAGTCATGTGATACGTGTGATCAGCCACGTGATCAGTGCATGATATCCACGTGATCAGTGCATGACAGCCACGTGATCAGTGCATGATAGCCACGTGATCAGTGCATGATCAGTCACGTGATACATGTGTGATCAGCCACGTGATCAGTGCATGATGAGCCACGTGATCAGTGCATGATCAATTACGTGATCAGTGCATGATCAGTCACGTGACAGTACATGGTTGCTACGTGATCGTTGCATGATCAGCCACGTGAGCAGTGCATGATAGCCACGTGATCAGTGCATGATCAGTCACGTGATCAGTACATGATCAGTCACGTGATCAGTGCATGATCATTTACGTGATCTTTGCATGATCAGTCACGTGACCAGTATATTGCTACGTGATCATTCCATGACGAGCCACGTGAGCAGTGCATGATAGCCACGTGATGTGTGCATGAGTTACGTGAGCAGAGTATGATCAGCCACGTGATCAGTGCATGAGTGCCACGTGATCAGTGCATGATATGTCACGTGACAGGTGTGTGATCAGCCACGTGAACAGTGCATGATCAGCCACGTGATCAGTGCATGATAGCCACGTGATCAGTGCATGATCAGTTACGTGATCAGTGTATGATCAGCCACGTGATCAGTGCATGGTCAGACACGTGAACAGTGTATGATCAGCCACGTGATCAGTGCATGATATCCAAGTGATCAGTGCATGATCATCACGTGATCAGTGTATGATCAGCCACGTGAACAGTGCATGCTCAGTCACGTGATCAGGGCCTGCTGAGCTGCGTGATTACTGTCTGCTCATCTGCTTGACAATTGCCAGCTGAGCTGCACGATTCCTGCCTGTCATCTGCTTGACAATTGCCAGCTGTGCTGCGTAATTCCTGCCTGCTCAGCTGCTTGATTATTGCCAGCTGAGCAGCATGATTCCTCACACCTGAGTTCCATGATTATTGCCTGCTGACTGTTTGATTCGTGCCTACTCAGCTCTTTGTTTATTGCCTCCAGAGGCACATGATCAGTGTATGATAGCAAACATGATCAGCGCATGATCAGTCACATGATCAGCGCCATTAAGTCACGTGATCACTACATGATAGTCATGTGATCAGTCCATGCTCAGTCACGGTATCAGTGCATGATCAGCCACGTGATCAGTGCATGATCTGTCACATGATTAGTGTATGATCATCCACGTGATCAGTGCATGGCAGTCATGTGATCAGTGCATGATATAGACGTGATCAGTGCATGATCAGTCCGTGATCAGTGCATGATAGCCACGTGATCAGTGCATGATCAGTCACCTGATGGGTGTATGATCATTCACGTGACCTGTACATGGTAGCACATGATCATTGCATGATCAGCCACGTGAGTAGTGCATGATAGCCACGTGATCAGTGCATGATCAGTCACGTGATCAGTGCATGATCAGTCATGTGACCAGTACATGGTAGTGCTGCGTGATCATGCATGATCAGCCACGTGATCAGTGCATGATAGCCACGTGATCAGTGCATGATCAGACACGTGATCAGTGCATGATCAGTCACGTGATCAGTGCATGATCAGCCACGTGATCAGTGCATGATCAGCACGTGATCAGTGCATGTCAGCCACGTGATCAGTGCATGATAGCCACGTGATCAGTGCATGATCAGTCACGTGATCAGTGCATGATCAGCACGTGATCAGTGCATGATCAGCCACGTGATCAGTGCATGATCAGCCACGTGATCAGTGCATGATCAATTACGTGATCAGTGCATGATCAGTCACGTGATCAGTACATGGTAGCTACGTGATCATTGCATGATCAGCCACGTGATCAGTGCATGATAGCCACGTGATCAGTGCATGATAGCCACGTGATCAGTGCATGATCAGTCATGTGATTGCATGATCAGCCACGTGATCAGTGCATGATAGCCACGTGATCAGTGCATGACAGCCACGTGATCAGTGCATGATCAGTCACGTGATAGTGTGATCAGCCACGTGATCAGTGCATGATGAGCCACGTGATCAGTGCATGATCACCACGTGATCAGTGCATGATCAGTCACGTGACCAGTACATGGTTACGTGATCGTGCATGATCAGCCACGTGAGCAGTGCATGATAGCCACGTGATCAGTGCATGATCAGTCACGTGATCAGTGCATGATCAGTCACGTGAACAGTGCATGATCATTTACGTGATCTGCATGATCAGTCACGTGACCAGTATATGGTTAGCACGTGATCATTCCATGACGCCACGTGCAGTGCATGATAGCCACGTGATGTGTGCATGAGTTACGTGAGGAGTATGATCAGCCACGTGATCAGTGCATGAGTGCCACGTGATCAGTGCATGATATGTCACGTGACAGTGTGTGATCAGCCACGTGATCAGTGCATGTTCAGCCACGTGATCAGTGCATGATAGCCACGTGATCAGTGCATGATCAGTTACGTGAGCAGTGTATGATCAGCCACGTGATCAGTGCATGGTCAGACACGTGAACAGTGTATGATCAGCCACGTGATCAGTGCATGATATCCAAGTGATCAGTGCATGATCATCACGTGATCAGTGTATGATCAGCCACGTGAACAGTGCATGCTCAGTCACGTGATCTGGGCCTGCTGAGCTGCGTGATTACTGTCTGCTCATCTGCTTGACAATTGCCAGCTGAGCTGCACGATTCCTGCCTGTCATCTGCTTGACAATTGCCAGCTGTGCTGCGTAATTCCTGCCTGCTCAGCTGCTTGATTATTGCCAGCTGAGCAGCATGATTCCTCACACCTGAGTTCCATGATTATTGCCTGCTGACTGTTTGATTCGTGCCTACTCAGCTCTTTGTTTATTGCCTCCAGAGGCACATGATCAGTGTATGATAGCAAACATGATCAGCGCATGATCAGTCACATGATCAGCGCCATTAAGTCACGTGATCACTACATGATAGTCATGTGATCAGTCCATGCTCAGTCACGGTATCAGTGCATGATCAGCCACGTGATCAGTGCATGATCTGTCACATGATTAGTGTATGATCATCCACGTGATCAGTGCATGGGCAGTCATGTGATCAGTGCATGATATAGACGTGATCAGTGCATGATCAGTCTCGTGATCAGTGCATGATAGCCACGTGATCAGTGCATGATCAGTCACCTGATGTGCATGATCAGTCACGTGACCAGTACATGGTAGCTACATGATCATTGCATGATCAGCCACGTGAGTAGTGCATGATAGCCACGTGATCAGTGCATGATCAGTCACGTGATCAGTGCATGATCAGTCACGTGATCAGTGCATGATCAGCCACGTGATCAGTGCATGATCAGCCACGTGATCAGTGCATGATCAGCCACGTGATCAGTGCATGATCAGCGTGATGTGTGATCAGTGCATGATCAGCCACGTGATCAGTGCATGATCAGCCACGTGATCAGTGCATGATAGTCACGTGATCAGTGCATGATCAGTCACGTGATCAGTGCATGATCAGCCACGTGATCAGTGCATGATCAGCCACGTGATCAGTGCATGATCAGCACGTGATCAGTGCATGATCAGCCACGTGATCAGTGCATGATCAGTCACGTGATCAGTGCATGATCAGCCACGTGATCAGTGCATGATCAGCCACGTGATCAGTGCATGATCAGCCACGTGATCAGTGCATGATCAGTCACATCAGTGCATGATCACGTGATCAGTGCATGATCAGCCACGTGATCAGTGCATGATCAGCCACGTGATCAGTGCATGATCAGTCACGTGATCAGTGCATGATCAGTCACGTGATCAGTGCATGATAGCCACGTGATCAGTGCATGATCAGCCACGTGATCAGTGCATGATAGCCACGTGATCAGTGCATGATCAGTCACGTGATCAGTGATGATCAGCCACGTGATCAGTGCATGATATCCACGTGATCAGTGCATGACAGCCACGTGATCAGTGCATGATAGCCACGTGATCAGTGCATGATCAGTCACGTGATCAGTGTGATCAGCCACGTGATCAGTGCATGATGAGCCACGTGATCAGTGCATGATCATCACGTGATCAGTGCATGATCAGTCACGTGACCAGTACATGGTTGCCACGTGATCGTTGCATGATCAGCCACGTGAGCAGTGCATGATAGCCACGTGATCAGTGCATGATCAGTCACGTGATCAGTACATGATCAGTCACGTGAACAGTGCATGATCATTTACGTGATCAGTGCATGATCAGTCACGTACAGTATAGCCACGTGATCATTCCATGATGAGCCACGTGAGCAGTGCATGATAGCCACGTGATGTGCATGATCAGCGTGAGCAGAGTATGATCAGCCACGTGATCAGTGCATGAGTGCCACGTGATCAGTGCATGATATGTCACGTGACAGGTGTGTGATCAGCCACGTGATCAGTGCATGTTCAGCCACGTGATCAGTGCATGATAGCCACGTGATCAGTGCATGATCAGTTACGTGAGCAGTGTATGATCAGCCACGTGATCAGTGCATGGTCAGACACGTGAACAGTGTATGATCAGCCACGTGATCAGTGCATGATATCCAAGTGATCAGTGCATGATCATCACGTGATCAGTGTATGATCAGCCACGTGAACAGTGCATGCTCAGTCACGTGATCTGGGCCTGCTGAGCTGCGTGATTACTGTCTGCTCATCTGCTTGACAATTGCCAGCTGAGCTGCACGATTCCTGCCTGTCATCTGCTTGACAATTGCCAGCTGTGCTGCGTAATTCCTGCCTGCTCAGCTGCTTGATTATTGCCAGCTGAGCAGCATGATTCCTCACACCTGAGTTCCATGATTATTGCCTGCTGACTGTTTGATTCGTGCCTACTCAGCTCTTTGTTTATTGCCTCCAGAGGCACATGATCAGTGTATGATAGCAAACATGATCAGCGCATGATCAGTCACATGATCAGCGCCATTAAGTCACGTGATCACTACATGATAGTCATGTGATCAGTCCATGCTCAGTCACGGTATCAGTGCATGATCAGCCACGTGATCAGTGCATGATCTGTCACATGATTAGTGTATGATCATCCACGTGATCAGTGCATGGGCAGTCATGTGATCAGTGCATGATATAGACGTGATCAGTGCATGATCAGTCTCGTGATCAGTGCATGATAGCCACGTGATCAGTGCATGATCAGTCACCTGATGGGTGCATGATCATTCACGTGACCTGTACATGGTAGCTACATGATCATTGCATGATCAGCCACGTGAGTAGTCATGATACACGTGATCAGTGCATGATCAGTCACGTGATCAGTGCATGATCAGTCATGATCAGTACATGGTAGCCAGCATCATGCATGATCAGCCACGTGATCAGTGCATGATAGCCACGTGATCAGTGCATGATCAGGACGTGATCAGTGCATGATCAGTCACGTGATCAGTGCATGATCAGCCACGTGATCAGTGCATGATCAGCACGTGATCAGTGCATGATCAGCCACGTGATCAGTGCATGATCAGACACGTGATCAGTGTGCATGATCAGCCACGTGATCAGTGCATGATATCCACGTGATCAGTGCATGATCATCACGTGATCAGTGTATGATCAGCCACGTGAACAGTGCATGCTCAGTCACGTGATCAGGGCCTGCTGAGCTGCGTGATTACTGTCTGCTCATCTGCTTGACAATTGCTGAGCTGCACGATCTGCCTGTCATCTGCTTGACAATTGCCAGCTGTGCTGCTAATTCCTGCCTGCTCAGCTGCTTGATTATTGCCAGCTGAGCAGCATGATTCTCACACCTGAGTTCCATGATTAGCCTGCTGACTGTTTGATCAGCCTACTCAGCTCTTTGTTTATTGCCTCCAGAGGCACATGATCAGTGTATGATAGCAAACATGATCAGTGCATGATCAGTCACATGATCAGCGCCATTAAGTCACGTGATCACTACATGATAGTCATGTGATCAGTCCATGCTCAGTCACGTGTATCAGTGCATGATCAGCCACGTGATCAGTGCATGATCTGTCACATGATTAGTATGATCATCACGTGATCAGTGCATGGGCAGTCATGTGATCAGTGCATGATAGGACGTGATCAGTGCATGATCAGTTCGATCAGTGCATGATAGCCACGTGATCAGTGCATGATCAGTCACCTGATGGGTGTATGATCATTCACGTGACCTGTACATGGTAGCTACATGATCATTGCATGATCAGCCACGTGAGCAGTGCATGATAGCCACGTGATCAGTGCATGATCAGTCACGTGATCAGTGCATGATCAGTCATGATCAGTACATGGTAGCTGTGATCAGTGCATGATCAGCCACGTGATCAGTGCATGATAGCCACGTGATCAGTGCATGATCAGTCACGTGATCAGTGCATGATCAGTCACGTGATCAGTATGATCAGCCATCAGTGCATGATAGCCACGTGATCAGTGCATGATCAGTCACGTGATCAGTGCATGATCAGTCATGATCAGTGCATGATCAGCCACGTGATCAGTGCAGCTAATGTGATCAGTGCATGATCAGCCATGATCAGTGCATGATCAGCCACGTGATCAGTGCATGATCAGTCACGTGATCAGTATATGCGCTACGTGATCATGCATGATCAGCCACGTGATCAGTGCATGATAGCCACGTGATCAGTGCATGATCAGTCACGTGATCAGCATGATCATCCACGTGATCAGTGCATGATCAGACGTGATCAGTGCATGATCAGTCACGTGATCAGTGCATGATCAGCCACGATCAGTGCATGATCAGCACGATCAGTGCATGATCAGTCACGTGATCAGTGCATGATAGCCACGTGATCAGTGCATGATCAGTCACGTGATCAGTGCATGATCAGTCATGTACAGTGCATGATCAGCCACGTGATCAGTGCATGATCAGCCACGTGATCAGTGATCAATCACGTGATCAGTGCATGATCAGTTACGACCACCAGTGCATGTAGCACGTGATCAGTGCATGATCAGCCACGTGATCAGTGCATGATAGCCACGTGATCAGTGCATGATCAGCCACGTGATCAGTGCATGATCAGTCACGTGATCAGTGCATGATCAGCCACGTGATCAGTGCATGATAGCCACGTGATCAGTGCATGCGCCACGTGATCAGTGCATGATCAGTCACTGATCAGTGCATGATCAGCCACGTGATCATGCATGATCAGCCACGTGATCAGTGCATGATCAGCCACGTGATCAGTGCATGATCAGCCACGTGATCAGTGCATGATCAGTCACGTGATCAGCATATGCCACGTGATCAGTGCATGACAGCCACGTGATCAGTGCATGATAGCCACGTGATCAGTGCATGAGTTACGTGATCAGTGCATGATCAGCCACGTGATCAGTGCATGAGTCCACGTGATCAGTGTGATAGTCACGTGACAGTGTGATCAGCCACGTGATCAGTGCATGATCAGCCACGTGATCAGTGCATGATAGCCACGTGATCAGTGCATGATCAGTCACGTGATCAGTGCATGATCAGCCACGTGATCAGTGCATGATATCCACGTGATCAGTGCATGACAGCCACGTGATCAGTGCATGAGAGCCACGTGATCAGTGCATGATCAGTCACGTGATCATGTGTGATCAGCCACGTGATCAGTGCATGATGAGCCACGTGATCAGTGCATGATCAATTACGTGATCAGTGCATGATCAGTCACGTGACCAGTACATGGTTGCACGATCGTGCATGATCAGCCACGTGAGCAGTGCATGATAGCCACGTGATCAGTGCATGATCAGTCACGTGATCAGTGCATGATCAGTCACGTGAACAGTGCATGATCATTTACGTGATCAGTGCATGATCAGTCACGTGACCAGTATATGGTAGCTACGTGATCATTCCATGACAGCCACGTGAGCAGTGCATGATAGCCACGTGATGTGTGCATGAGTTACGTGAGCAGTGTATGATCAGCCACGTGATCAGTGCATGAGTGCCACGTGATCAGTGCATGATATGTCACGTGACAGGTGTGTGATCAGCCACGTGAACAGTGCATGTTCAGCCACGTGATCAGTGCATGATAGCCACGTGATCAGTGCATGATCAGTTACGTGATCAGTGCATGATCAGCCACGTGATCAGTGCATGGTCAGACACGTGAACAGTGTATGATCAGCCACGTGATCAGTGCATGATATCACGTGATCAGTGCATGATCATCACGTGATCAGTGTATGATCAGCCACGTGAACAGTGCATGCTCAGTCACGTGATCTGGGCCTGCTGAGCTGCGTGATTACTGTCTGCTCATCTGCTTGACAATTGCCAGCTGAGCTGCACGATTCCTGCCTGTCATCTGCTTGACAATTGCCAGCTGTGCTGCGTAATTCCTGCCTGCTCAGCTGCTTGATTATTGCCAGCTGAGCAGCATGATTCCTCACACCTGAGTTCCATGATTATTGCCTGCTGACTGTTTGATTCGTGCCTACTCAGCTCTTTGTTTATTGCCTCCAGAGGCACATGATCAGTGTATGATAGCAAACATGATCAGCGCATGATCAGTCACATGATCAGCGCCATTAAGTCACGTGATCACTACATGATAGTCATGTGATCAGTCCATGCTCAGTCACGGTATCAGTGCATGATCAGCCACGTGATCAGTGCATGATCTGTCACATGATTAGTGTATGATCATCCACGTGATCAGTGCATGGCAGTCATGTGATCAGTGCATGATATAGACGTGATCAGTGCATGATCAGTCTCGTGATCAGTGCATGATAGCCACGTGATCAGTGCATGATCAGTCACCTGATGGGTGTATGATCATTCACGTGACCTGTACATGGTAGCTACATGATCATTGCATGATCAGCCACGTGAGTAGTTCATGATAGCCACGTGATCAGTGCATGATCAGTCACGTGATCAGTGCATGATCAGTCATGTGACCAGTACATGGTAGCTGCGTGATCATGCATGATCAGCCACGTGATCAGTGCATGATAGCCACGTGATCAGTGCATGATCAGACACGTGATCAGTGCATGATCAGTCACGTGATCAGTGCATGATCAGCCACGTGATCAGTGCATGATCAGTCACGTGATCAGTGCATGATCAGCCACGTGATCAGTGCATGATCAGTCACGTGATCAGTGCATGATCAGTCACGTGATCAGTGCATGATCAGCCACGTGATCAGTGCATGATCAGTCACGTGATCAGTGCATGATCAGTCACGTGATCAGTGCATGATCAGCCACGTGATCAGTGCATGATCAGCCACGTGATCAGTGCATGATAGCCACGTGATCAGTGCATGATCAGCCACGTGATCAGTGCATGATCAGTCACGTGATCAGTGCATGATCAGCCACGTGATCAGTGCATGATAGCCACGTGATCAGTGCATGATCAGTCACGTGATCAGTGCATGATCAGCCACGTGATCAGTGCATGATCAGTCACGTGATCAGTGCATGATCAGCCACGTGATCAGTGCATGAGAGCCACGTGATCAGTGCATGATCAGTCACGTGATACATGTGTGATCAGCCACGTGATCAGTGCATGATGAGCCACATGATCAGTGCAGGATCAATTACGTGATCAGTGCATGATCAGTCACGTGACCCGTACATGGTTGCTACGTGATCGTTGCATGATCAGCCACGTGAGCAGAGCATGATAGCCACGTGATCAGTGCATGATCAGTCACGTGATCAGTACATGATCAGTCACGTGAACAGTGCATGATCATTTACGTGATCTGTGCATGATCAGTCACGTGACAGTATATGGTAGCTACGTGATCATTCCATGACGAGCCACGTGAGCAGTGCATGATAGCCACGTGATGTGTGCATGAGCACGTGAGCAGAGTATGATCAGCCACGTGATCAGTGCATGAGTGCCACGTGATCAGTGCATGATATGTCACGTGACAGGTGTGTGATCAGCCACGTGAACAGTGCATGTTCAGCCACGTGATCAGTGCATGATAGCCACGTGATCAGTGCATGATCAGTTACGTGAGCAGTGTATGATCAGCCACGTGATCAGTGCATGGTCAGACACGTGAACAGTGTATGATCAGCCACGTGATCAGTGCATGATATCCAAGTGATCAGTGCATGATCATCACGTGATCAGTGTATGATCAGCCACGTGAACAGTGCATGCTCAGTCACGTGATCTGGGCCTGCTGAGCTGCGTGATTACTGTCTGCTCATCTGCTTGACAATTGCCAGCTGAGCTGCACGATTCCTGCCTGTCATCTGCTTGACAATTGCCAGCTGTGCTGCGTAATTCCTGCCTGCTCAGCTGCTTGATTATTGCCAGCTGAGCAGCATGATTCCTCACAGCTGAGTTCCATGATTATTGCCTGCTGACTGTTTGATTCGTGCCTACTCAGCTCTTTGTTTATTGCCTCCAGAGGCACATGATCAGTGTATGATAGCAAACATGATCAGCGCATGATCAGTCACATGATCAGCGCCATTAAGTCACGTGATCACTACATGATAGTCATGTGATCAGTCCATGCTCAGTCACGGTATCAGTGCATGATCAGCCACGTGATCAGTGCATGATCTGTCACATGATTAGTGTATGATCATCCACGTGATCAGTGCATGGGCAGTCATGTGATCAGTGCATGATATAGACGTGATCAGTGCATGATCAGTCTCGTGATCAGTGCATGATAGCCACGTGATCAGTGCATGATCAGTCACCTGATGGGTGTATGATCATTCACGTGACCTGTACATGGTAGCTACATGATCATTGCATGATCAGCCACGTGAGTAGTGCATGATAGCCACGTGATCAGTGCATGATCAGTCACGTGATCAGTGCATGATCAGTCATGTGACCAGTACATGGTAGCTGCGTGATCATGCATGATCAGCCACGTGATCAGTGCATGATAGCCACGTGATCAGTGCATGATCAGACGTGATCAGTGCATGATCAGTCACGTGATCAGTGCATGATCAGCCACGTGATCAGTGCATGATCAGCCACGTGATCAGTGCATGATCAGCCACGTGATCAGTGCATGATAGCCACGTGATCAGTGCATGATCAGTCACGTGATCAGTGCATGATCAGTCACGTGATCAGTGCATGATCAGCCACGTGATCAGTGCATGATCAGCCACGTGATCAGTGCATGATCAATTACGTGATCAGTGCATGATCAGTCACGTGACCAGTACATGGTTGCTACGTGATCGTGCATGATCAGCCACGTGAGCAGTGCATGATAGCCACGTGATCAGTGCATGATCAGTCACGTGATCAGTACATGATCAGTCACGTGAACAGTGCATGATCATTTACGTGATGTGCATGATCAGTCACGTGACCAGTATATGGTAGCTACGTGATCATTCCATGACAGCCACGTGAGCAGTGCATGATAGCCACGTGATGTGTGCATGATTACGTGAGCAGAGCATGATCAGCCACGTGATCAGTGCATGAGTGCCACGTGATCAGTGCATGATATGTCACGTGACAGGTGTGTGATCAGCCACGTGAACAGTGCATGTTCAGCCACGTGATCAGTGCATGATAGCCACGTGATCAGTGCATGATCAGTTACGTGAGCAGTGTATGATCAGCCACGTGATCAGTGCATGGTCAGACACGTGAACAGTGTATGATCAGCCACGTGATCAGTGCATGATATCCAAGTGATCAGTGCATGATCATCACGTGATCAGTGTATGATCAGCCACGTGAACAGTGCATGCTCAGTCACGTGATCTGGGCCTGCTGAGCTGCGTGATTACTGTCTGCTCATCTGCTTGACAATTGCCAGCTGAGCTGCACGATTCCTGCCTGTCATCTGCTTGACAATTGCCAGCTGTGCTGCGTAATTCCTGCCTGCTCAGCTGCTTGATTATTGCCAGCTGAGCAGCATGATTCCTCACAGCTGAGTTCCATGATTATTGCCTGCTGACTGTTTGATTCGTGCCTACTCAGCTCTTTGTTTATTGCCTCCAGAGGCACATGATCAGTGTATGATAGCAAACATGATCAGTGCATGATCAGTCACATGATCAGCGCCATTAAGTCACGTGATCACTACATGATAGTCATGTGATCAGTCCATGCTCAGTCACGGTATCAGTGCATGATCAGCCACGTGATCAGTGCATGATCTGTCACATGATTAGTGTATGATCATCCACGTGATCAGTGCATGGGCAGTCATGTGATCAGTGCATGATATAGACGTGATCAGTGCATGATCAGTCTCGTGATCAGTGCATGATAGCCACGTGATCAGTGCATGATCAGTCACCTGATGGGTGTATGATCATTCACGTGACCTGTACATGGTAGCTACATGATCATTGCATGATCAGCCACGTGAGTAGTGCATGATAGCCACGTGATCACTGCATGATCAGTCACGTGATCAGTGCATGATCAGTCATGTGACCAGTACATGGTAGCTGCGTGATCATGCATGATCAGCCACGGCAGTGCATGATAGCCACGTGATCAGTGCATGATCAGTCACGTGATCAGTGCATGATCAGTCACGTGATCAGTGCATGATCAGCCACGTGATCAGTGCATGATCAGCCACGTGATCAGTGCATGATCAGCCACGTGATCAGTGCATGATCAGCCACGTGATCAGTGCATGATCAGTCACGTGATCAGTGCATGATCAGCCACGTGATCAGTGCATGATCAGCCACGTGATCAGTGCATGATCAGCCACGTGATCAGTGCATGATCAGCCACGTGATCAGTGCATGATCAGCCATGATCAGTGCATGATCAACACGTGATCAGTGCATGATCAGTCACGTGATCAGTGCATGGTAGCCACGTGATCAGTGCATGATCAGCCACGTGATCAGTGCATGATAGCCACGTGATCAGTGCATGATAGCCACGTGATCAGTGCATGATCAGTCACGTGATAGTGCATGATCAGCCACGTGATCAGTGCATGATAGCCACGTGATCAGTGCATGATCAGCCACGTGATCAGTGCATGAGAGCCACGTGATCAGTGCATGATCAGTCACGTGATCAGTGTGATCAGCCACGTGATCAGTGCATGATCAGCCACGTGATCAGTGCATGATCAATCACGTGATCAGTGCATGATCAGTCACGTGACCAGTACATGGTTGCTACGTGATCGTGCATGATCAGCCACGTGATCAGTGCATGATAGCCACGTGATCAGTGCATGATCAGTCACGTGATCAGTGCATGATCAGTCACGTGATCAGTGCATGATCACGTGATCAGTGCATGATCAGTCACTGACCAGTATATGGTTGTCAATGCGTGATCATTGCATGACAGCCACGTGATCAGTGCATGATAGCCACGTGATGTGCATGAGTTACGTGAGCAGTGCATGATCAGCCACGTGATCAGTGCATGAGTGCCACGTGATCAGTGCATGATAGTCACGTGACAGTGTGATCAGCCACGTGATCAGTGCATGATCAGCCACGTGATCAGTGCATGATCAGCCACGTGATCAGTGCATGATCAGTCACGTGATCAGTGCATGATCAGCCACGTGATCAGTGCATGATCAGTCACGTGATCAGTGCATGATCAGTCACGTGATCAGTGCATGATCAGCCACGTGATCAGTGCATGATCAGCCACGTGATCAGTGCATGATCAGTCACGTGATCAGTGCATGATCAGTCACGTGATCAGTGCATGATAGCTACGTGATCAGTGCATGATCAGCCACGTGATCAGTGCATGATAGCCACGTGATCAGTGCATGATCAGCCACGTGATCAGTGCATGATCAGCCACGTGATCAGTGCATGATCAGCCACGTGATCAGTGCATGATCAGTCACGTGATCAGTGCATGATCAGCCACGTGATCAGTGCATGATCAGCACGTGATCAGTGCATCAGCCACGTGATCAGTGCATGATGAGCCACGTGATCAGTGCATGATCAGTCACGTGATCAGTGCATGATCAGTCACGTGATCAGTGCATGATCAGCCACGTGATCAGTGCATGATCAGCCACGTGATCAGTGCATGATCAGTCACGTGATCAGTGCATGATCAGTCACGTGATCAGTACATGATAGCCACGTGATCATTGCATGATCAGCCACGTGATCAGTGCATGATAGCCACGTGATCAGTGCATGATAGCCACGTGATCAGTGCATGATCAGTCATGTGATATCAGTGTGATCAGCCACGTGATCAGTGCATATCCACGTGATCAGTGCATGACAGCCACGTGATCAGTGCATGAGCCACGTGATCAGTGCATGATCAGTCACGTGATACATGTGTGATCAGCCACGTGATCAGTGCATGATGAGCCACGTGATCAGTGCATGATCAATTACGTGATCAGTGCATGATCAGTCACGTGACCAGTACATGGTTGCACGTGATCGTGCATGATCAGCCACGTGAGCAGAGCATGATAGCCACGTGATCAGTGCATGATCAGTCACGTGATCAGTACATGATCAGTCACGTGAACAGTGCATGATCATTTACGTGATCTGTGCATGATCAGTCACGTGACCAGTATATGGTACTACGTGATCATTCCATGACGAGCCACGTGAGCAGTGCATGATAGCCACGTGATGTGTGCATGAGTTACGTGAGCAGAGTATGATCAGCCACGTGATCAGTGCATGAGTGCCACGTGATCAGTGCATGATATGTCACGTGACAGGTGTGTGATCAGCCACGTGAACAGTGCATGTTCAGCCACGTGATCAGTGCATGATAGCCACGTGATCAGTGCATGATCAGTTACGTGAGCAGTGTATGATCAGCCACGTGATCAGTGCATGGTCAGACACGTGAACAGTGTATGATCAGCCACGTGATCAGTGCATGATATCCAAGTGATCAGTGCATGATCATCACGTGATCAGTGTATGATCAGCCACGTGAACAGTGCATGCTCAGTCACGTGATCTGGGCCTGCTGAGCTGCGTGATTACTGTCTGCTCATCTGCTTGACAATTGCCAGCTGAGCTGCACGATTCCTGCCTGTCATCTGCTTGACAATTGCCAGCTGTGCTGCGTAATTCCTGCCTGCTCAGCTGCTTGATTATTGCCAGCTGAGCAGCATGATTCCTCACAGCTGAGTTCCATGATTATTGCGCTGACTGTTTGATTCGCACCTACTCAGCTCTTTGTTTATTGCCTCCAGAGGCACATGATCAGTGTATGATATAGACGTGATCAGTGCATGATCAGTCACGTGATCAGTGCATGATAGCCACGTGATCAGTGCATGATCAGTCACGTGATGGCATGATCAGTCACGTGATCAGTACATGGGCTACATGATCAGTGCATGATCAGCCACGTGATCAGTGCATGATAGCCACGTGATCAGTGCATGATCAGTCACGTGATCAGTGCATGATCAGTCATGTGACCAGTACATGGTAGCTAGCGTGATCAGTGCATGATCAGCCACGTGAGTGTGCATGATAGCCACGTGATCAGTGCATGATCAGCACGTGATCAGTGCATGATCAGTCACGTGATCAGTGCATGATCAGCCACGTGATCAGTGCATGATCAGTCACGTGATCAGTGTATGTCACCGTGATCAGTGCATGATAGCCACGTGATCAGTGCATGATCAGTCACGTGATCAGTGCATGATCAGCCGTGATCAGTGCATGATCAGCCACGTGATCAGTGCATGATCAGCCACGTGATCAGTGCATGATCAATCACGTGATCAGTGCATGATCAGTCACGTGACCAGTACATGGTAGCTACGTGATCATTGCATGATCAGCCACGTGATCAGTGCATGATAGCCACGTGATCAGTGCATGATAGCCACGTGATCAGTGCATGATCAGTCATGTGATACGTGTGTGATCAGCCACGTGATCAGTGCATGATATCCACGTGATCAGTGCATGACAGCCACGTGATCAGTGCATGAGAGCCATGATCAGTGCATGATCAGTCACGTGATACATGTGTGATCAGCCACGTGATCAGTGCATGATGAGCCACGTGATCAGTGCAGGATCAATTACGTGATCAGTGCATGATCAGTCACGTGACCAGTACATGGTTGCTACGTGATCGTTGCATGATCAGCCACGTGAGCAGAGCATGATAGCCACGTGATCAGTGCATGATCAGTCACGTGATCAGTACATGATCAGTCACGTGAACAGTGCATGATCATTTACGTGATCTGTGCATGATCAGTCACGTGACCAGTATATGGTAGCTACGTGATCATTCCATGACGAGCCACGTGAGCAGTGCATGATAGCCACGTGATGTGTGCATGAGTTACGTGAGCAGAGTATGATCAGCCACGTGATCAGTGCATGAGTGCCACGTGATCAGTGCATGATATGTCACGTGACAGGTGTGTGATCAGCCACGTGAACAGTGCATGTTCAGCCACGTGATCAGTGCATGATAGCCACGTGATCAGTGCATGATCAGTTACGTGAGCAGTGTATGATCAGCCACGTGATCAGTGCATGGTCAGACACGTGAACAGTGTATGATCAGCCACGTGATCAGTGCATGATATCCGTGATCAGTGCATGATCATCACGTGATCAGTGTATGATCAGCCACGTGAACAGTGCATGCTCAGTCACGTGATCTGGGCCTGCTGAGCTGCGTGATTACTGTCTGCTCATCTGCTTGACAATTGCCAGCTGAGCTGCACGATTCCTGCCTGTCATCTGCTTGACAATTGCCAGCTGTGCTGCGTAATTCCTGCCTGCTCAGCTGCTTGATTATTGCCAGCTGAGCAGCATGATTCCTCACACCTGAGTTCCATGATTATTGCCTGCTGACTGTTTGATTCGTGCCTACTCAGCTCTTTGTTTATTGCCTCCAGAGGCACATGATCAGTGTATGATAGCAAACATGATCAGCGCATGATCAGTCACATGATCAGCGCCATTAAGTCACGTGATCACTACATGATAGTCATGTGATCAGTCCATGCTCAGTCACGTATCAGTGCATGATCAGCCACGTGATCAGTGCATGATCTGTCACAAGATTAGTGTATGATCATCCACGTGATCAGTGCACGCAGTCATGTGATCAGTGCATGATATAGACGTGAACAGTGCATGATCAGTCTCGTGATCAGTGCATGATAGCCACGTGATCAGTGCATGATCAGTCACCTGATGGGTGTATGATCATTCACGTGACCTGTACATGGTAGCTACATGATCATTGCATGATCAGCCACGTGAGTAGTGCATGATAGCCACGTGATCACTGCATGATCAGTCACGTGATCAGTGCATGATCAGTCATGTGACCAGTACATGGTAGCTGCGTGATCATGGCATGATCAGCCACGCGAGCAGTGCATGATAGCCACGTGATCAGTGCATGATCAGACACGTGATCAGTGCATGATCAGTCACGTGATCAGTGCATGATCAGCCACGTGATCAGTGCATCATACGTGATCAGTGCATGTCAGCCACGTGATCAGTGCATGATAGCCACGTGATCAGTGCATGATCAGTCAGGATCAGCAGTGATCAGCCACGTGATCAGTGCATGATCAGCCACGTGATCAGTGCATGATCAATTACGTGATCAGTGCATGATCAGTCACGTGACCAGTGCATGGTAGCCACGTGATCATTGCATGATCAGCCACGTGATCAGTGCATGATAGCCACGTGATCAGTGCATGATAGCCACGTGATCAGCATGATCAGTCATGTGATACGTGTGTGATCAGCCACGTGATCAGTGCATGATATCCACGTGATCAGTGCATGACAGCCACGTGATCAGTGCATGAGAGCCACGTGATCAGTGCATGATCAGTCACGTGATACATGTGCGATCAGCCACGTGATCAGTGCATGATGAGCCACGTGATCAGTGCATGATCAATTACGTGATCAGTGCATGATCAGTCACGTGACCAGTACATGGTTGCTACGTGATCGCTGCATGATCAGCCACGTGAGCAGTGCATGATAGCCACGTGATCAGTGCATGATCAGTCACGCGATCAGTACATGATCAGTCACGTGAACAGTGCATGATCATTTACGTGATCTTTGCATGATCAGTCACGTGACAGTATATGGTTGCTATGTGATCATTCCATGACGAGCCACGTGATCAGTGCATGATAGCCACGTGATGTGCATGAGTTACGTGAGCAGAGTATGATCAGCCACGTGATCGCATGAGTGCCACGTGATCAGTGCATGATATGTCACGTGACAGGTGTGATCAGCCACGTGAACAGTGCATGATCAGCCACGTGATCAGTGCATGATAGCCACGTGATCAGTGCATGATCAGTCACGTGATCAGTGTATGATCAGCCACGTGATCAGTGCATGGTCAGACACGTGAACAGTGTATGATCAGCCACGTGATCAGTGCATGATATCCGTGATCAGTGCATGATCATCACGTGATCAGTGTATGATCAGCCACGTGAACAGTGCATGCTCAGTCACGTGATCTGGGCCTGCTGAGCTGCGTGATTACTGTCTGCTCATCTGCTTGACAATTGCCAGCTGAGCTGCACGATTCCTGCCCGTCATCTGCTTGACAATTGCCAGCTGTGCTGCGTAATTCCTGCCTGCTCAGCTGCTTGATTATTGCCAGCTGAGCAGCATGATTCCTCACACCTGAGTTCCATGATTATTGCCTGCTGACTGTTTGATCGTGCCTACTCAGCTCTTTGTTTATTGCCTCCAGAGGCACATGATCAGTGTATGATAGCAAACATGATCAGCGCATGATCAGTCACATGATCAGCGCCATTAAGTCACGTGATCACTACATGATAGTCATGTGATCAGTCCATGCTCAGTCACGGTATCAGTGCATGATCAGCCACGTGATCAGTGCATGATCTGTCACAAGATTAGTGTATGATCATCCACGTGATCAGTGCATGGCAGTCATGTGATCAGTGCATGATATAGACGTGAACAGTGCATGATCAGTCGTGATCAGTGCATGATAGCCACGTGATCAGTGCATGATCAGTCACCTGATGGGTGTATGATCATTCACGTGACCTGTACATGGTAGCTACATGATCATTGCATGATCAGCCACGTGAGTAGTTCATGATAGCCACGTGATCACTGCATGATCAGTCACGTGATCAGTGCATGATCAGTCATGTGACCAGTACATGGTAGCTGCGTGATCATGGCATGATCAGCCACGTGAGCAGTGCATGATAGCCACGTGATCAGTGCATGATCAGACACGTGATCAGTGCATGATCAGTCACGTGATCAGTGCATGATCAGCCACGTGATCAGTGCATGATCAGGCACGCGATCAGTGCATGATCAGTTACGTGATCAGTGCATGATCAGCCACGTGATCAGTGCATGATCAGCCACATGATCAGTGCATGATCAATTACGTGATCAGTGCATGATCAGTCACGTGACCAGTACATGGTAGCTACGGGATCATTGCCTGATCAGCCACGATCAGTGCATGATAGCCACGTGATCAGTGCATGATAGCCACGTGATCAGTGCATGATCAGTCATGTGATAAGTGTGTGATCAGCCACATGATCAGTGCATGATATCCACGTGATCAGTGCATGACAGCCACGTGATCAGTGCATGACAGCCACGTGATCAGTGCATGATCAGTCACGTGATACATGTGTGATCAGCCACGTGATCAGTGCATGATGAGCCACGTGATCAGTGCAGGATCAATTACGCGATCAGTGCATGATCAGTCACGTGACCAGTACATGGTTGCTACGTGATCGCTGCATGATCAGCCACGTGAGCAGAGCATGATAGCCACGTGGTCAGTGCATGATCAGTCACGTGATCAGTACATGATCAGTCACGTGAACAGTGCATGATCATTTACGTGATCTTGCATGATCAGTCACGTACCAGTATATGGTTGCTACGTGATCATTCCATGACGAGCCACGTGAGCAGTGCATGATAGCCACGTGATGTGTGCATGAGTTACGTGAGCAGAGTATGATCAGCCACGTGATCAGTGCATGAGTGCCACGTGATCAGTGCATGATATGTCACGTGACAGGTGTGTGATCAGCCACGTGAACAGTGCATGTTCAGCCACGTGATCAGTGCATGATAGCCACGTGATCAGTGCATGATCAGTTACGTGAGCAGTGTATGATCAGCCACGTGATCAGTGCATGGTCAGACACGTGAACAGTGTATGATCAGCCACGTGATCAGTGCATGATATCCAAGTGATCAGTGCATGATCATCACGTGATCAGTGTATGATCAGCCACGTGAACAGTGCATGCTCAGTCACGTGATCTGGGCCTGCTGAGCTGCGTGATTACTGTCTGCTCATCTGCTTGACAATTGCCAGCTGAGCTGCACGATTCCTGCCTGTCATCTGCTTGACAATTGCCAGCTGTGCTGCGTAATTCCTGCCTGCTCAGCTGCTTGATTATTGCCAGCTGAGCAGCATGATTCCTCACACCTGAGTTCCATGATTATTGCCTGCTGACTGTTTGATTCGTGCCTACTCAGCTCTTTGTTTATTGCCTCCAGAGGCACATGATCAGTGTATGATAGCAAACATGATCAGCGCATGATCAGTCACATGATCAGCGCCATTAAGTCACGTGATCACTACATGATAGTCATGTGATCAGTCCATGCTCAGTCACGGTATCAGTGCATGATCAGCCACGTGATCAGTGCATGATCTGTCACATGATTAGTGTATGATCATCCACGTGATCAGTGCATGGCAGTCATGTGATCAGTGCATGATATAGACGTGATCAGTGCATGATCAGTCTCGTGATCAGTGCATGATAGCCACGTGATCAGTGCATGATCAGTCACCTGATGGGTGTATGATCATTCACGTGACCTGTACATGGTAGCTACATGATCATTGCATGATCAGCCACGTGAGTAGTGCATGATAGCCACGTGATCAGTGCATGATCAGTCACGTGATCAGTGCATGATCAGTCATGTGACCAGTACATGGTAGCCACGTGATCATGGCATGATCAGCCACGTGATCAGTGCATGATAGCCACGTGATCAGTGCATGATCAGCCACGTGATCAGTGCATGATCAGCCACGTGATCAGTGCATGATAGCCACGTGATCAGTGCATGATCAGTCACGTGATCAGTGCATGATCAGTCACGTGATCAGTGCATGATCAGCCACGTGATCAGTGCATGATCAGCCACGTGATCAGTGCATGATCAGTTACGTGATCAGTGCATGATCAGTCACGTGATCAGTGCATGATCAGCTACGTGATCAGTGCATGATCAGCCACGTGATCAGTGCATGATAGCCACGTGATCAGTGCATGATCAGCCACGTGATCAGTGCATGATAGCCACGTGATCAGTGCATGATCAGTCATGTGATACGTGTGTGATCAGCCACGTGATCAGTGCATGATATCCACGTGATCAGTGCATGACAGCCACGTGATCAGTGCATGAGAGCCACGTGATCAGTGCATGATCAGTCACGTGATACATGTGTGATCAGCCACGTGATCAGTGCATGATGAGCCACGTGATCAGTGCAGGATCAATTACGTGATCAGTGCATGATCAGTCACGTGACCAGTACATGGTTGCTACGTGATCGTGCATGATCAGCCACGTGAGCAGTGCATGATAGCCACGTGATCAGTGCATGATCAGTCACGTGATCAGTACATGATCAGTCACGTGAACAGTGCATGATCATTTACGTGATCTTTGCATGATCAGTCACGTGACCAGTATATGGTTGCTACGTGATCATTCCATGACGAGCCACGTGAGCAGTGCATGATAGCCACGTGATGTGTGCATGAGTTACGTGAGCAGAGTATGATCAGCCACGTGATCAGTGCATGAGTGCCACGTGATCAGTGCATGATATGTCACGTGACAGTGTGTGATCAGCCACGTGAACAGTGCATGTTCAGCCACGTGATCAGTGCATGATAGCCACGTGATCAGTGCATGATCAGTTACGTGAGCAGTGCATGATCAGCCACGTGATCAGTGCATGGTCAGACACGTGAACAGTGTATGATCAGCCACGTGATCAGTGCATGATATCCAAGTGATCAGTGCATGATCATCACGTGATCAGTGTATGATCAGCCACGTGAACAGTGCATGCTCAGTCACGTGATCTGGGCCTGCTGAGCTGCGTGATTACTGTCTGCTCATCTGCTTGACAATTGCCAGCTGAGCTGCACGATTCCTGCCTGTCATCTGCTTGACAATTGCCAGCTGTGCTGCGAATTCCTGCCTGCTCAGCTGCTTGATTATTGCCAGCTGAGCAGCATGATTCCTCACACCTGAGTTCCATGATTATTGCCTGCTGACTGTTTGATTCGTGCCTACTCAGCTCTTTGTTTATTGCCTCCAGAGGCACATGATCAGTGTATGATAGCAAACATGATCAGCGCATGATCAGTCACATGATCAGCGCCATTAAGTCACGTGATCACTACATGATAGTCATGTGATCAGTCCATGCTCAGTCACGGTATCAGTGCATGATCAGCCACGTGATCAGTGCATGATCTGTCACATGATTAGTGTATGATCATCCACGTGATCAGTGCATGGGCAGTCATGTGATCAGTGCATGATATAGACGTGATCAGTGCATGATCAGTCACGTGATCAGTGCATGATAGCCACGTGATCAGTGCATGATCAGTCACCTGATGGGTGCATGATCATTCACGTGACCTGTACATGGTAGCTACATGATCATTGCATGATCAGCCACGTGAGCAGTGCATGATAGCCACGTGATCAGTGCATGATCAGTCACGTGATCAGTGCATGATCAGCCATGTGATCAGTGATCATGCATGATCAGCCACGTGATCAGTGCATGATAGCCACGTGATCAGTGCATGATCAGCCACGTGATCAGTGCATGATCAGCCACGTGATCAGTGCATGATCAGCCACGTGATCAGTGCATGATCAGCACGTGATCAGTGCATGATCAGCCACGTGATCAGTGCATGATCAGACACGTGATCAGTGTATGATCAGCCACGTGATCAGTGCATGATATCCAAGTGATCAGTGCATGATCATCACGTGATCAGTGTATGATCAGCCACGTGAACAGTGCATGCTCAGTCACGTGATCAGGGCCTGCTGAGCTGCGTGATTACTGTCTGCTCATCTGCTTGACAATTGCCAGCTGAGCTGCATGATTCCTGCCTGTCATCTGCTTGACAATTGCCAGCTGTGCTGCGAATTCCTGCCTGCTCAGCTGCTTGATTATTGCCAGCTGAGCAGCATGATTCCTCACCTGAGTTCCATGATTATTGCCTGCTGACTGTTTGATTCGTGCCTACTCAGCTCTTTGTTTATTGCCTCCAGAGGCACATGATCAGTGTATGATAGCAAACATGATCAGCGCATGATCAGTCACATGATCAGCGCCATTAAGTCACGTGATCACTACATGATAGTCATGTGATCAGTCCATGCTCAGTCACGGTATCAGTGCATGATCAGCCACGTGATCAGTGCATGATCTGTCACATGATTAGTGTATGATCATCCACGTGATCAGTGCATGGGCAGTCATGTGATCAGTGCATGATATAGACGTGATCAGTGCATGATCAGTCTCGTGATCAGTGCATGATAGCCACGTGATCAGTGCATGATCAGTCACCTGATGGGTGTATGATCATTCACGTGACCTGTACATGGTAGCTACATGATCATTGCATGATCAGCCACGTGAGTAGTGCATGATAGCCACGTGATCAGTGCATGATCAGTCACGTGATCAGTGCATGATCAGTCATGTGACCAGTACATGGTAGCTGCGTGATCATGCATGATCAGCCACGTGAGCAGTGCATGATAGCCACGTGATCAGTGCATGATCAGCCACGTGATCAGTGCATGATCAGTCACGTGATCAGTGCATGATCAGCCACGTGATCAGTGCATGATCAGCCACGTGATCAGTGCATGATCAGCCACGTGATCAGTGCATGATAGCCACGTGATCAGTGCATGATCAGTCACGTGATCAGTGCATGATCAGCCACGTGATCAGTGCATGATAGCCACGTGATCAGTGCATGATCAGTCACGTGATCAGTGCATGATCAGTCACGTGATCAGTGCATGATCAGCCACGTGATCAGTGCATGATCAGCCACGTGATCAGTGCATGATAGCCACGTGATCAGTGCATGATCAGTCACGTGATCAGTGCATGATAGCACGTGATCAGTGCATGATCAGCCACGTGATCAGTGCATGATAGCCACGTGATCAGTGCATGATAGCCACGTGATCAGTGCATGATCAGTCACGTGATCAGTGATCAGTGCATGATAGCCACGTGATCAGTGCATGATCAGCCACGTGATCAGTGCATGATCAGCCACGTGATCAGTGCATGATCAGTCACGTGATACAGTGTGTGATCAGCCACGTGATCAGTGCATGATCAGCCACGTGATCAGTGCATGATCAATCACGTGATCAGTGCATGATCAGTCACGTGATCAGTACATGGTTGCTACGTGATCGTGCATGATCAGCCACGGAGTGCATGATAGCCACGTGATCAGTGCATGATCAGTCACGTGATCAGCATGATCAGTCACGTGATCAGTGCATGATCAGCCACGTGATCAGTGCATGATCAGTCACGTGATCACGTGATCATTGATCAGCCACGTGATCAGTGCATGATAGCCATGAGTGCATGAGTTACGTGATCAGTGCATGATCAGCCACGTGATCAGTGCATGATGCCACGTGATCTGCATGATAGTCACGTGACAGTGCATGATCAGTCACGTGATCAGCATGATCAGCCACGTGATCAGTGCATGATAGCCACGTGATCAGTGCATGATCAGTCACGTGATCAGTGCATGATCAGCCACGTGATCAGTGCATGATCAGCCACGTGATCAGTGCATGATCAGTCACGTGATCAGTGCATGATCAGCCACGTGATCAGTGCATGATAGCCACGTGATCAGTGCATGATCAGTCACGTGATCAGTGCATGATCAGTCACGTGATCAGTGCATGATCAGCCACGTGATCAGTGCATGATCAGCCACGTGATCAGTGCATGATCACGTGATCAGTGCATGATCAGTCACGTGACCAGTACATGGTAGCACGTGATCAGTGCATGATCAGCCACGTGATCAGTGCATGATCAGCCACGTGATCAGTGCATGATCAGCCACGTGATCAGTGCATGATCAGTCACGTGATCAGTGCATGATCAGCCACGTGATCAGTGCATGATATCCACGTGATCAGTGCATGATCAGCCACGTGATCAGTGCATGAGAGCCACGTGATCAGTGCATGATCAGTCACGTGATACATGTGTGATCAGCCACGTGATCAGTGCATGATGAGCCACGTGATCAGTGCATGATCATTACGTGATCAGTGCATGATCAGTCACGTGACCAGTACATGGTTGCTACGTGATCGTTGCATGATCAGCCACGTGAGCAGAGCATGATAGCCACGTGATCAGTGCATGATCAGTCACGTGATCAGTACATGATCAGTCACGTGAACAGTGCATGATCATTTACGTGATCTTTGCATGATCAGTCACGTACCAGTATATGTTGCTACGTGATCATTCCATGACGAGCCACGTGAGCAGTGCATGATAGCCACGTGATGTGTGCATGAGTTACGTGAGCAGAGTATGATCAGCCACGTGATCAGTGCATGAGTGCCACGTGATCAGTGCATGATATGTCACGTGACAGGTGTGTGATCAGCCACGTGAACAGTGCATGTTCAGCCACGTGATCAGTGCATGATAGCCACGTGATCAGTGCATGATCAGTTACGTGAGCAGTGTATGATCAGCCACGTGATCAGTGCATGGTCAGACACGTGAACAGTGTATGATCAGCCACGTGATCAGTGCATGATATCCAAGTGATCAGTGCATGATCATCACGTGATCAGTGTATGATCAGCCACGTGAACAGTGCATGCTCAGTCACGTGATCTGGGCCTGCTGAGCTGCGTGATTACTGTCTGCTCATCTGCTTGACAATTGCCAGCTGAGCTGCACGATTCCTGCCTGTCATCTGCTTGACAATTGCCAGCTGTGCTGCGTAATTCCTGCCTGCTCAGCTGCTTGATTATTGCCAGCTGAGCAGCATGATTCCTCACACCTGAGTTCCATGATTATTGCCTGCTGACTGTTTGATTCGTGCCTACTCAGCTCTTTGTTTATTGCCTCCAGAGGCACATGATCAGTGTATGATAGCAAACATGATCAGCGCATGATCAGTCACATGATCAGCGCCATTAAGTCACGTGATCACTACATGATAGTCATGTGATCAGTCCATGCTCAGTCACGGTATCAGTGCATGATCAGCCACGTGATCAGTGCATGATCTGTCACAAGATTAGTGTATGATCATCCACGTGATCAGTGCACGGCAGTCATGTGATCAGTGCATGATATAGACGTGAACAGTGCATGATCAGTCTCGTGATCAGTGCATGATAGCCACGTGATCAGTGCATGATCAGTCACCTGATGGGTGTATGATCATTCACGTGACCTGTACATGGTAGCTACATGATCATTGCATGATCAGCCACGTGAGTAGTTCATGATAGCCACGTGATCACTGCATGATCAGTCACGTGATCAGTGCATGATCAGTCATGTGACCAGTACATGGTAGCTGCGTGATCATGCATGATCAGCCACGTGAGCAGTGCATGATAGCCACGTGATCAGTGCATGATCAGTCACGTGATCAGTGCATGATCAGTCATGTGATCAGTGCATGATCAGCCACGTGATCAGTGCATGATCAGTCACGTGATCAGTGCATGATCAGCCACGTGATCAGTGCATGATCAGCCACGTGATCAGTGCATGATCAATTACGTGATCAGTGCATGATCAGTCACGTGACCAGTGCATGGTAGCTACGTGATCATTGCATGATCAGCCACGTGATCAGTGCATGATAGCCACGTGATCAGTGCATGATAGCCACGTGATCAGTGCATGATCAGTCATGTGATACGTGTGTGATCAGCCACGTGATCAGTGCATGATATCCACGTGATCAGTGCATGATCAGCCACGTGATCAGTGCATGATCAGCCACGTGATCAGTGCATGATCAGTCACGTGATACATGTGATCAGCCACGTGATCAGTGCATGATGAGCCACGTGATCAGTGCAGGATCAATTACGTGATCAGTGCATGATCAGTCACGTGACCAGTACATGGTTGCCACGTGATCGTTGCATGATCAGCCACGTGAGCAGAGCATGATAGCCACGTGATCAGTGCATGATCAGTCACGTGATCAGTACATGATCAGTCACGTGAACAGTGCATGATCATTTACGTGATCTGTGCATGATCAGTCACGTGACCAGTATATGGTAGCTACGTGATCATTCCATGACGAGCCACGTGAGCAGTGCATGATAGCCACGTGATGTGCATGAGTTACGTGAGCAGAGTATGATCAGCCACGTGATCAGTGCATGAGTGCCACGTGATCAGTGCATGATATGTCACGTGACAGGTGTGTGATCAGCCACGTGAACAGTGCATGTTCAGCCACGTGATCAGTGCATGATAGCCACGTGATCAGTGCATGATCAGTTACGTGAGCAGTGTATGATCAGCCACGTGATCAGTGCATGGTCAGACACGTGAACAGTGTATGATCAGCCACGTGATCAGTGCATGATATCCAAGTGATCAGTGCATGATCATCACGTGATCAGTGTATGATCAGCCACGTGAACAGTGCATGCTCAGTCACGTGATCTGGGCCTGCTGAGCTGCGTGATTACTGTCTGCTCATCTGCTTGACAATTGCCAGCTGAGCTGCACGATTCCTGCCTGTCATCTGCTTGACAATTGCCAGCTGTGCTGCGTAATTCCTGCCTGCTCAGCTGCTTGATTATTGCCAGCTGAGCAGCATGATTCCTCACACCTGAGTTCCATGATTATTGCCTGCTGACTGTTTGATTCGTGCCTACTCAGCTCTTTGTTTATTGCCTCCAGAGGCACATGATCAGTGTATGATAGCAAACATGATCAGCGCATGATCAGTCACATGATCAGCGCCATTAAGTCACGTGATCACTACATGATAGTCATGTGATCAGTCCATGCTCAGTCACGGTATCAGTGCATGATCAGCCACGTGATCAGTGCATGATCTGTCACATGATTAGTGTATGATCATCCACGTGATCAGTGCATGGGCAGTCATGTGATCAGTGCATGATATAGACGTGATCAGTGCATGATCAGTCTCGTGATCAGTGCATGATAGCCACGTGATCAGTGCATGATCAGTCACCTGATGGTGATGTATGATCAGTCACGTGACCATGATCACATGTGTACATGGTAGCTGCGTGATCATGCCACGTGAGTAGTGCATGATAGCCACGTGATCAGTGCATGATCAGTCACGTGATCAGTGCATGATCAGTCACGTGATCAGTGCATGATCAGCCACGTGATCAGTGCATGATCAGCCACGTGATCAGTGCATGATAGCCACGTGATCAGTGCATGATCAGTCACGTGACCAGTACATGGTAGCACGTGATCATTGCATGATCAGCCACGTGATCAGTGCATGATGATCAGTGCATGATAGCCACGTGATCAGTGCATGATCAGTCATGTGATACGTGTGTGATCAGCCACGTGATCAGTGCATGATATCCACGTGATCAGTGCATGATCAGCCACGTGATCAGTGCATGATCAGCCACGTGATCAGTGCATGATCAGTCACGTGATCATGTGTGATCAGCCACGTGATCAGTGCATGATGAGCCACGTGATCAGTGCATGATCAATTACGTGATCAGTGCATGATCAGTCACGTGACCAGTACATGGTTGCTACGTGATCGTGCATGATCAGCCACGTGAGCAGTGCATGATAGCCACGTGATCAGTGCATGATCAGTCACGTGATCAGTACATGATCAGTCACGTGAACAGTGCATGATCATTTACGTGATCTGTGCATGATCAGTCACGTGACCAGTATATGGTAGCTACGTGATCATTCCATGACAGCCACGTGAGCAGTGCATGATAGCCACGTGATGTGTGCATGAGTTACGTGAGCAGAGTATGATCAGCCACGTGATCAGTGCATGAGTGCCACGTGATCAGTGCATGATATGTCACGTGACAGGTGTGTGATCAGCCACGTGAACAGTGCATGTTCAGCCACGTGATCAGTGCATGATAGCCACGTGATCAGTGCATGATCAGTTACGTGAGCAGTGTATGATCAGCCACGTGATCAGTGCATGGTCAGACACGTGAACAGTGTATGATCAGCCACGTGATCAGTGCATGATATCCAAGTGATCAGTGCATGATCATCACGTGATCAGTGTATGATCAGCCACGTGAACAGTGCATGCTCAGTCACGTGATCTGGGCCTGCTGAGCTGCGTGATTACTGTCTGCTCATCTGCTTGACAATTGCCAGCTGAGCTGCACGATTCCTGCCTGTCATCTGCTTGACAATTGCCAGCTGTGCTGCGTAATTCCTGCCTGCTCAGCTGCTTGATTATTGCCAGCTGAGCAGCATGATTCCTCACACCTGAGTTCCATGATTATTGCCTGCTGACTGTTTGATTCGTGCCTACTCAGCTCTTTGTTTATTGCCTCCAGAGGCACATGATCAGTGTATGATAGCAAACATGATCAGCGCATGATCAGTCACATGATCAGCGCCATTAAGTCACGTGATCACTACATGATAGTCATGTGATCAGTCCATGCTCAGTCACGGTATCAGTGCATGATCAGCCACGTGATCAGTGCATGATCTGTCACATGATTAGTGTATGATCATCCACGTGATCAGTGCATGGGCAGTCATGTGATCAGTGCATGATATAGACGTGATCAGTGCATGATCAGTCTCGTGATCAGTGCATGATAGCCACGTGATCAGTGCATGATCAGTCACCTGATGGGTGTATGATCATTCACGTGACCTGTACATGGTAGCTACATGATCATTGCATGATCAGCCACGTGAGTAGTGCATGATAGCCACGTGATCAGTGCATGATCAGTCACGTGATCAGTGCATGATCAGTCATGTGACCAGTACATGGTAGCGTGATCATGCATGATCAGCCACGTGAGCAGTGCATGATAGCCACGTGATCAGTGCATGATCAGTCACGTGATCAGTGCATGATCAGTCACGTGATCAGTGCATGATCAGCCACGTGATCAGTGCATGATCAGGCACGTGATCAGTGCATGTCAGCCACGTGATCAGTGCATGATAGCCACGTGATCAGTGCATGATCAGCCACGTGATCAGTGCATGATCAGTCACGTGATCAGTGCATGATCAGCCACGTGATCAGTGCATGATCAGCCACGTGATCAGTGCATGATCAATCACGTGATCAGTGCATGATCAGTCACGTGATCAGTGCATGATAGCTACGTGATCAGTGCATGATCAGCCACGTGATCAGTGCATGATAGCCACGTGATCAGTGCATGATAGCCACGTGATCAGTGCATGATCAGTCATGTGATACGTGTGTGATCAGCCACGTGATCAGTGCATGATATCCACGTGATCAGTGCATGACAGCCACGTGATCAGTGCATGAGAGCCACGTGATCAGTGCATGATCAGTCACGTGATACATGTGTGATCAGCCACGTGATCAGTGCATGATGAGCCACGTGATCAGTGCATGATCAATTACGTGATCAGTGCATGATCAGTCACGTGACCAGTACATGGTTGCTACGTGATCGTGCATGATCAGCCACGTGAGCAGTGCATGATAGCCACGTGATCAGTGCATGATCAGTCACGTGATCAGTGCATGATCAGTCACGTGAACAGTGCATGATCATTTACGTGATCAGTGCATGATCAGTCACGTACCAGTATATGGTTGCTACGTGATCATTCCATGACAGCCACGTGAGCAGTGCATGATAGCCACGTGATGTGTGCATGATGAGTATGATCAGCCACGTGATCAGCATGAGTGCCACGTGATCAGTGCATGATATGTCACGTGACAGGTGTGTGATCAGCCACGTGAACAGTGCATGTTCAGCCACGTGATCAGTGCATGATAGCCACGTGATCAGTGCATGATCAGTTACGTGAGCAGTGTATGATCAGCCACGTGATCAGTGCATGGTCAGACACGTGAACAGTGTATGATCAGCCACGTGATCAGTGCATGATCATCACGTGATCAGTGTATGATCAGCCACGTGAACAGTGCATGCTCAGTCACGTGATCTGGGCCTGCTGAGCTGCGTGATTACTGTCTGCTCATCTGCTTGACAATTGCCAGCTGAGCTGCACGATTCCTGCCTGTCATCTGCTTGACAATTGCCAGCTGTGCTGCGTAATTCCTGCCTGCTCAGCTGCTTGATTATTGCCAGCTGAGCAGCATGATTCCTCACACCTGAGTTCCATGATTATTGCCTGCTGACTGTTTGATTCGTGCCTACTCAGCTCTTTGTTTATTGCCTCCAGAGGCACATGATCAGTGTATGATAGCAAACATGATCAGTGCATGATCAGTCACATGATCAGCGCCATTAAGTCACGTGATCACTACATGATAGTCATGTGATCAGTCCATGCTCAGTCACGGTATCAGTGCATGATCAGCCACGTGATCAGTGCATGATCTGTCACAAGATTAGTGTATGATCATCCACGTGATCAGTGCATGGGCAGTCATGTGATCAGTGCATGATATAGACGTGATCAGTGCATGATCAGTCTCGTGATCAGTGCATGATAGCTACGTGATCAGTGCATGATCAGTCACCTGATGGGTGTATGATCATTCACGTGACCTGTACATGGTAGCTACATGATCATTGCATGATCAGCCACGTGAGTAGTGCATGATAGCCACGTGATCACTGCATGATCAGTCACGTGATCAGTGCATGATCAGTCATGTGACCAGTACATGGTAGCTGCGTGATCATGGCATGATCAGCCACGTGAGCAGTGCATGATAGCTACGTGATCAGTGCATGATCAGACACGTGATCAGTGCATGATCAGTCACGTGATCAGTGCATGATCAGCCACGTGATCAGTGCATGATCAGCCACGTGATCAGTGCATGATCAATTACGTGATCAGTGCATGATCAGTCACGTGATCAGTACATGGTAGCTACGTGATCAGTGCATGATCAGCCACGTGATCAGTGCATGATAGCCACGTGATCAGTGCATGATAGCCACGTGATCAGTGCATGATCAGTCATGTGATACGCGTGTGATCAGCCACGTGATCAGTGCATGATATCCACGTGATCAGTGCATGACAGCCACGTGATCAGTGCATGAGAGCCACGTGATCAGTGCATGATCAGTCACGTGATACATGTGATCAGCCACGTGATCAGTGCATGATGAGCCACGTGATCAGTGCATGATCAATTACGTGATCAGTGCATGATCAGTCACGTGACCAGTACATGGTTGCACGTGATCGTTGCATGATCAGCCACGTGAGCAGAGCATGATAGCCACGTGATCAGTGCATGATCAGTCACGTGATCAGTACATGATCAGTCACGTGAACAGTGCATGATCATTTACGTGATCTTTGTGCATGATCAGTCACGCACCAGTATATGGTTGCTACGTGATCATTCCATGACAGCCACGTGAGCAGTGCATGATAGCCACGTGATGTGTGCATGATTACGTGAGCAGAGTATGATCAGCCACGTGATCAGTGCATGAGTGCCACGTGATCAGTGCATGATATGTCACGTGACAGGTGTGTGATCAGCCACGTGAACAGTGCATGTTCAGCCACGTGATCAGTGCATGATAGCCACGTGATCAGTGCATGATCAGTTACGTGAGCAGTGTATGATCAGCCACGTGATCAGTGCATGGTCAGACACGTGAACAGTGCATGATCAGCCACGTGATCAGTGCATGATATCCAAGTGATCAGTGCATGATCATCACGTGATCAGTGCATGATCAGCCACGTGAACAGTGCATGCTCAGTCACGTGATCTGGGCCTGCTGAGCTGCGTGATTACTGTCTGCTCATCTGCTTGACAATTGCCAGCTGAGCTGCACGATTCCTGCCTGTCATCTGCTTGACAATTGCCAGCTGTGCTGCGTAATTCCTGCCTGCTCAGCTGCTTGACAGCTGAGCAGCATGATTCCTCACACCTGAGTTCCATGATTATTGCCTGCTGACTGTTTGATTCGTGCCTACTCAGCTCTTTGTTTATTGCCTCCAGAGGCACATGATCAGTGTATGATAGCAAACATGATCAGCGCATGATCAGTCACATGATCAGCGCCATTAAGTCACGTGATCACTACATGATAGTCATGTGATCAGTCCATGCTCAGTCACGGTATCAGTGCATGATCAGCCACGTGATCAGTGCATGATCTGTCACATGATTAGTGTATGATCATCCACGTGATCAGTGCATGGGCAGTCATGTGATCAGTGCATGATATAGACGTGATCAGTGCATGATCAGCCACGTGATCAGTGCATGATAGCCACGTGATCAGTGCATGATCAGTCACCTGATGGGTGTATGATCATTCACGTGACCTGTACATGGTAGCTACATGATCATTGCATGATCAGCCACGTGAGTAGTGCATGATAGCCACGTGATCACTGCATGATCAGTCACGTGATCAGTGCATGATCAGTCATGTGATCAGTACATGGTAGCTGCGTGACCATGGCATGATCAGCCACGTGAGCAGTGCATGATAGCCACGTGATCAGTGCATGATCAGACACGTGATCAGTGCATGATCAGTCACGTGATCAGTGCATGATCAGCCACGTGATCAGTGCATGATCAGGCACGCGATCAGTGTATGATCAGCCATGATCAGTGCATGATAGCCACGTGATCAGTGCATGATCAGTCACGTGATCAGTGCATGATCAGTCATGTGATCAGTGCATGATCAGCCACGTGATCAGTGCATGATCAGCCACATGATCAGTGCATGATCAATTACGTGATCAGTGCATGATCAGTCACGTGACCAGTACATGGTAGCACGTGATCATTGCATGATCAGCCACGTGATCAGTGCATGATAGCCACGTGATCAGTGCATGATAGCCACGTGATCAGTGCATGATCAGTCATGTGATAGTGTGATCAGCCACGTGATCAGTGCATGATATCCACGTGATCAGTGCATGACAGCCACGTGATCAGTGCATGAGAGCCACGTGATCAGTGCATGATCAGTCACGTGATACATGTGTGATCAGCCACGTGATCAGTGCATGATGAGCCACGTGATCAGTGCATGATCAATTACGTGATCAGTGCATGATCAGTCACGTGACCAGTACATGGTTGCTACGTGATCGTGCATGATCAGCCACGTGAGCAGAGCATGATAGCCACGTGATCAGTGCATGATCAGTCACGTGATCAGCATGATCAGTCACGTGAACAGTGCATGATCATTTACGTGATCTTTGCATGATCAGTCACGTGACCAGTATATGGTTGCTACGTGATCAGTGCATGACGAGCCACGTGAGCAGTGCATGATAGCCACGTGATGTGTGCATGAGTTACGTGATCAGAGTATGATCAGCCACGTGATCAGTGCATGAGTGCCACGTGATCAGTGCATGATATGTCACGTGACAGTGTGTGATCAGCCACGTGATCAGTGCATGATCAGCCACGTGATCAGTGCATGATAGTCACGTGATCAGTGCATGATCAGTTACGTGATCAGTGTATGATCAGCCACGTGATCAGTGCATGGTCAGCATGTGATGATCAGCCACGTGATCAGTGCATGATCATCACGTGATCAGTGTATGATCAGCCACGTGAACAGTGCATGCTCAGTCACGTGATCAGGCCTGCTGAGCTGCGTGATTACTGTCTGCTCATCTGCTTGACAATTGCCAGCTGAGCTGCACGATTCCTGCCTGTCATCTGCTTGACAATTGCCAGCTGTGCTGCGTAATTCCTGCCTGCTCAGCTGCTTGATTATTGCCAGCTGAGCAGCATGATTCTCACACCTGAGTTCCATGATTATTGCCTGCTGACTGTTTGATCGTGCCTACTCAGCTCTTTGTTTATTGCCTCCAGAGGCACATGATCAGTGTATGATAGCAAACATGATCAGCGCATGATCAGTCACATGATCAGCGCCATTAAGTCACGTGATCACTACATGATAGTCATGTGATCAGTCCATGCTCAGTCACGGTATCAGTGCATGATCAGCCACGTGATCAGTGCATGATCTGTCACAAGATTAGTGTATGATCATCCACGTGATCAGTGCATGGGCAGTCACGTGATCAGTGCATGATATACGTGATCAGTGCATGATCAGTCTCGTGATCAGTGCATGATAGCCACGTGATCAGTGCATGATCAGTCACCTGATGGGTGTATGATCATTCACGTGACCTTACATGGTAGCTACATGATCATTGCATGATCAGCCACGTGAGCAGTGCATGATAGCCACGTGATGTGCATGAGTCACGTGAGCAGTGTATGATCAGCCACGTGATCAGTGCATGAGTGCCACGTGATCAGTGCATGATATGTCACGTGACAGTGTGTGATCAGCCACGTGATCAGTGCATGATCAGCCACGTGATCAGTGCATGATAGTCACGTGATCAGTGCATGATCAGTTACGTGATCAGTGTATGATCAGCCACGTGATCAGTGCATGGTCAGACACGTGAACAGTGCATGATCAGCCACGTGATCAGTGCATGATATCCACGTGATCAGTGCATGATCATCACGTGATCAGTGTATGATCAGCCACGTGAACAGTGCATGCTCAGTCACGTGATCTGGGCCTGCTGAGTTCATTGTCTGCTCATCTGCTTGACAATTGCCAGCTGAGCTGCACGATTCCTGCCTGTCATCTGCTTGACATTGCCAGCTGTGCTGCGATCCTGCCTGCTCAGCTGCTTGATTATTGCCAGCTGAGCAGCATGATTCCTCACACCTGAGTTCCATGATTATTGCCTGCTGATGTTTGATCGTGCCTACTCAGCTCTTTGTTTATTGCCTCCAGAGGCACATGATCAGTGTATGATAGCAAACATGATCAGCGCATGATCAGTCACATGATCAGCGCCATTAAGTCACGTGATCACTACATGATAGTCATGTGATCAGTCCATGCTCAGTCACGGTATCAGTGCATGATCAGCCACGTGATCAGTGCATGATCTGTCACAAGATTAGTGTATGATCATCCACGTGATCAGTGCACGGGCAGTCATGTGATCAGTGCATGATATAGACGTGATCAGTGCATGATCAGTCCGTGATCAGTGCATGATAGCTACGTGATCAGTGCATGATCAGTCACCTGATGGGTGTATGATCATTCACGTGACCTGTACATGGTAGCCATATGATCATTGCATGATCAGCCACGTGAGTAGTGCATGATAGCCACGTGATCACTGCATGATCAGTCACGTGATCAGTGCATGATCAGTCATGTGACCAGTACATGGTAGCTGTGATCATGCATGATCAGCCACGTGATCAGTGCATGATAGCCACGTGATCAGTGCATGATCAGTCACGTGATCAGTGCATGATCAGTCACGTGATCAGTGCATGATCAGCCACGTGATCAGTGCATGATCAGGCACGTGATCAGTGCATGATCAGCCACGTGATCAGTGCATGATAGCCACGTGATCAGTGCATGATCAGTCACGTGATCAGTGCATGATCAGTTACGTGATCAGTGCATGATCAGCCACGTGATCAGTGCATGATCAGCCACGTGATCAGTGCATGATCAATACGTGATCAGTGCATGATCAGTCACGTGATCAGTATATGGTAGCCACGTGATCAGTGCATGATCAGCCACGTGATCAGTGCATGATAGCCACGTGATCAGTGCATGATAGCCACGTGATCAGTGCATGATCAGTCATGTGATACGTGTGTGATCAGCCACGTGATCAGTGCATGATATCCACGTGATCAGTGCATGACAGCCACTTGATCAGTGCATGAGAGCCACGTGATCAGTGCATGATCAGTCACGCGATACATGTGTGATCAGCCACGTGATCAGTGCATGATGAGCCACGTGATCAGTGCAGGATCAATTACGTGATCAGTGCATGATCAGTCACGTGACCAGTACATGGTTGCTACGTGATCGCTGCATGATCAGCCACGTGAGCAGAGCATGATAGCCACGTGATCAGTGCATGATCAGTCACGTGATCAGTACATGATCAGTCACGTGAACAGTGCATGATCATTCACGTGATCTTTGCATGATCAGTCACGTGACCAGTATATGGTTACTACGTGATCATTCCATGACGAGCCACGTGAGCAGTGCATGATAGCCACGTGATGTGTGCATGAGTTACGTGAGCAGAGTATGATCAGCCACGTGATCAGTGCATGAGTGCCACGTGATCAGTGCATGATATGTCACGTGACAGTGTGTGATCAGCCACGTGAACAGTGCATGTTCAGCCACGTGATCAGTGCATGATAGCCACGTGATCAGTGCATGATCAGTTACGTGAGCAGTGCATGATCAGCCACGCGATCAGTGCATGGTCAGACACGCGAACAGTGTATGATCAGCCACGTGATCAGTGCATGATCATCACGTGATCAGTGTATGATCAGCCACGTGAACAGTGCATGCTCAGTCACGTGATCTGGGCCTGCTGAGCTGCGTGATTACTGTCTGCTCATCTGCTTGACACTTGCCAGCTGAGCTGCACGATTCCTGCCTGTCATCTGCTTGACAATTGCCAGCTGTGCTGCGTAATTCCTGCCTGCTCAGCTGCTTGATTATTGCCAGCTGAGCAGCATGATTCCTCACACCTGAGTTCCATGATTATTGCCTGCTGACTGTTTGATTCGTGCCTACTCAGCTCTTTGTTTATTGCCTCCAGAGGCACATGATCAGTGTATGATAGCAAACATGATCAGCGCATGATCAGTCACATGATCAGCCATTAAGTCACGTGATCACTACATGATAGTCATGTGATCAGTCCATGCTCAGTCACGGTATCAGTGCATGATCAGCCACGTGATCAGTGCATGATCTGTCACATGATTAGTGTATGATCATCCACGTGATCAGTGCATGGCAGTCATGTGATCAGTGCATGATATAGACGTGATCAGTGCATGATCAGTCTCGTGATCAGTGCATGATAGCCACGCGATCAGTGCATGATCAGTCACCTGATGGGTGTATGATCATTCACGTGACTGTACATGGTAGCTACATGATCATTGCATGATCAGCCACGTGAGTAGTGCATGATAGCCACGTGATCACTGCATGATCAGTCACGTGATCAGTGCATGATCAGTCACGTGACCAGTACATGGTAGCTGCGATCATGGCATGATCAGCCACGTGAGCAGTGCATGATAGCCACGTGATCAGTGCATGATCAGACACGTGATCAGTGCATGATCAGTCACGTGATCAGTGCATGATCAGCCACGTGATCAGTGCATGATCAGGCACGTGATCAGTGCATGTCCAGCCACGTGATCAGTGCATGATAGCCACGTGATCAGTGCATGATCAGTCACGTGATCAGTGCATGATCAGTTACGTGATCAGTGCATGATCAGCCACGTGATCAGTGCATGATCAGCCACATGATCAGTGCATGATCAATTACGTGATCAGTGCATGATCAGTCACGTGACCAGTACATGGTAGCACGTGATCATTGCCTGATCAGCCACGCGATCAGTGCATGATAGCCACGTGATCAGTGCATGATAGCCACGTGATCAGTGCATGATCAGTCATGTGATACGTGTGATCAGCCACGTGATCAGTGCATGATATCCACGTGATCAGTGCATGACAGCCACGTGATCAGTGCATGAGCCACGTGATCAGTGCATGATCAGTCACGTGATACATGTGTGATCAGCCACGTGATCAGTGCATGATGAGCCACGTGATCAGTGCAGGATCAATTACGTGATCAGTGCATGATCAGTCACGTGACCAGTACATGGTTGCACGTGATCGTGCATGATCAGCCACGTGAGCAGTGCATGATAGCCACGTGATCAGTGCATGATCAGTCACGTGATCAGTACATGATCAGTCACGTGAACAGTGCATGATCATTTACGTGATCTTTGCATGATCAGTCACGTGACCAGTATATGGTTGCTACGTGATCATTCCATGACAGCCACGTGAGCAGTGCATGATAGCCACGTGATGTGTGCATGAGTTACGTGAGCAGAGTAAGATCAGCCACGTGATCAGTGCATGAGTGCCACGTGATCAGTGCATGATATGTCACGTGACAGGTGTGTGATCAGCCACGTGAACAGTGCATGTTCAGCCACGTGATCAGTGCATGATAGCCACGTGATCAGTGCATGATCAGTTACGTGAGCAGTGCATGATCAGCCACGTGATCAGTGCATGGTCAGACACGTGAACAGTGTATGATCAGCCACGTGATCAGTGCATGATATCCAAGTGATCAGTGCATGATCATCACGTGATCAGTGTATGATCAGCCACGTGAACAGTGCATGCTCAGTCACGTGATCTGGGCCTGCTGAGCTGCGTGATTACTGTCTGCTCATCTGCTTGACAATTGCCAGCTGAGCTGCACGATTCCTGCCTGTCATCTGCTTGACAATTGCCAGCTGTGCTGCGAATTCCTGCCTGCTCAGCTGCTTGATTATTGCCAGCTGAGCAGCATGATTCCTCACACCTGAGTTCCATGATTATTGCCTGCTGACTGTTTGATTCGTGCCTACTCAGCTCTTTGTTTATTGCCTCCAGAGGCACATGATCAGTGTATGATAGCAAACATGATCAGCGCATGATCAGTCACATGATCAGCGCCATTAAGTCACGTGATCACTACATGATAGTCATGTGATCAGTCCATGCTCAGTCACGGTATCAGTGCATGATCAGCCACGTGATCAGTGCATGATCTGTCACAAGATTAGTGTATGATCATCCACGTGATCAGTGCATGGCAGTCATGTGATCAGTGCATGATATAGACGTGATCAGTGCATGATCAGTCTCGTGATCAGTGCATGATAGCCACGTGATCAGTGCATGATCAGTCACCTGATGGGTGTATGATCATTCACGTGACCTGTACATGGTAGCTACATGATCATTGCATGATCAGCCACGTGAGTAGTGCATGATAGCCACGTGATCACTGCATGATCAGTCACGTGATCAGTGCATGATCAGTCATGTGACCAGTACATGGTATGATCATGATCAGCCACGTGAGCAGTGCATGATAGCCACGTGATCAGTGCATGATCAGTCACGTGATCAGTGCATGATCAGCCACGTGATCAGTGCATGATCAGCCACGCGATCAGTGCATGATCAGTCACGTGATCAGTGCATGATCAGTCACGTGATCAGTGCATGATCAGCCACGTGATCAGTGCATGATCAGCCACGTGATCAGTGCATGATCAATTACGTGATCAGTGCATGATCAGTCACGTGATCAGTGCATGATAGCTACGTGATCAGTGCATGATCAGCCACGTGATCAGTGCATGATAGCCACGTGATCAGTGCATGATAGCCACGTGATCAGTGCATGATAGCCACGTGATCAGTGCATGATCAGTCATGTGATAAGTGTGTGATCAGCCACGTGATCAGTGCATGATATCCACGCGATCAGTGCATGACAGCCACGTGATCAGTGCATGAGAGCCACGTGATCAGTGCATGATCAGTCACGCGATACATGTGTGATCAGCCACGTGATCAGTGCATGATGAGCCACGTGATCAGTGCATGATCAATTACGTGATCAGTGCATGATCAGTCACGTGACCAGTACATGGTTGCTACGTGATCGCTGCATGATCAGCCACGTGAGCAGTGCATGATAGCCACGTGATCAGTGCATGATCAGTCACGTGATCAGTACATGATCAGTCACGTGAACAGTGCATGATCATTTACGTGATCAGTGCATGATCAGTCACGTTACCAGTATATGGTTGCACGTGATCATTCCATGACGAGCCACGTGAGCAGTGCATGATAGCCACGTGATGTGTGCATGAGTTGCGTGAGCAGAGTATGATCAGCCACGTGATCAGTGCATGAGTGCCACGTGATCAGTGCATGATATGTCACGTGACAGGTGTGTGATCAGCCACGTGAACAGTGCATGTTCAGCCACGTGATCAGTGCATGATAGCCACGTGATCAGTGCATGATCAGTTACGTGAGCAGTGTATGATCAGCCACGTGATCAGTGCATGGTCAGACACGTGAACAGTGTATGATCAGCCACGTGATCAGTGCATGATATCCAGTGATCAGTGCATGATCATCACGTGATCAGTGTATGATCAGCCACGTGAACAGTGCATGCTCAGTCACGTGATCTGGGCCTGCTGAGCTGCGTGATTACTGTCTGCTCATCTGCTTGACAATTGCCAGCTGAGCTGCACGATTCCTGCCTGTCATCTGCTTGACAATTGCCAGCTGTGCTGCGAATTCCTGCCTGCTCAGCTGCTTGATTATTGCCAGCTGAGCAGCATGATTCCTCACACCTGAGTTCCATGATTATTGCCTGCTGACTGTTTGATTCGTGCCTACTCAGCTCTTTGTTTATTGCCTCCAGAGGCACATGATCAGTGTATGATAGCAAACATGATCAGCGCATGATCAGTCACATGATCAGCGCCATTAAGTCACGTGATCACTACATGATAGTCATGTGATCAGTCCATGCTCAGTTACGGTATCAGTGCATGATCAGCCACGTGATCAGTGCATGATCTGTCACATGATTAGTGTATGATCATCCACGTGATCAGTGCATGGGCAGTCATGTGATCAGTGCATGATATAGACGTGATCAGTGCATGATCAGTCTCGTGATCAGTGCATGATAGCCACGTGATCAGTGCATGATCAGTCACCTGATGGGTGTATGATCATTCACGTGACCCGTACATGGTAGCTACATGATCATTGCATGATCAGCCACGTGAGTAGTGCATGATAGCCACGTGATCACTGCATGATCAGTCACGTGATCAGTGCATGATCAGTCATGTGACCAGTACATGGTAGCTGCGTGATCATGCATGATCAGCCACGTGAGCAGTGCATGATAGCCACGTGATCAGTGCATGATCAGACACGTGATCAGTGCATGATCAGTCACGTGATCAGTGCATGATCAGCCACGTGATCAGTGCATGATCAGGCACGTGATCAGTGTATGTCAGCCACGTGATCAGTGCATGATAGCCACGTGATCAGTGCATGATCAGTCACGTGATCAGTGCATGATCAGTTATGTGATCAGTGCATGATCAGCCACGTGATCAGTGCATGATCAGCCACATGATCAGTGCATGATCAATTACGTGATCAGTGCATGATCAGTCACGTGACCAGTGCATGGTAGCTACGTGATCAGTGCATGATCAGCCACGTGATCAGTGCATGATAGCCACGTGATCAGTGCATGATAGCCACGTGATCAGTGCATGATCAGTCATGTGATAAGTGTGTGATCAGCCACGTGATCAGTGCATGATATCCACGTGATCAGTGCATGACAGCCACGCGATCAGTGCATGAGAGCCACGTGATCAGTGCATGATCAGTCACGTGATACATGTGTGATCAGCCACGTGATCAGTGCATGATGAGCCACGTGATCAGTGCAGGATCAATTACGCGATCAGTGCATGATCAGTCACGCGACCAGTACATGGTTGCTACGTGATCGCTGCATGATCAGCCACGTGAGCAGTGCATGATAGCCACGTGATCAGTGCATGATCAGTCACGTGATCAGTACATGATCAGTCACGTGAACAGTGCATGATCATTTACGTGATCTGTGCATGATCAGTCACGTGACCAGTATATGGTTGCTACGTGATCATTCCATGACGAGCCACGTGAGCAGTGCATGATAGCCACGTGATGTGTGCATGAGTTACGTGAGCAGAGTATGATCAGCCACGTGATCAGTGCATGAGTGCCACGTGATCAGTGCATGATATGTCACGTGACAGGTGTGTGATCAGCCACGTGATCAGTGCATGATCAGCCACGTGATCAGTGCATGATAGCCACGTGATCAGTGCATGATCAGTTACGTGAGCAGTGTATGATCAGCCACGTGATCAGTGCATGGTCAGACACGTGAACAGTGCATGATCAGCCACGCGATCAGTGCATGATATCCAAGTGATCAGTGCATGATCATCACGTGATCAGTGTATGATCAGCCACGCGAACAGTGCATGCTCAGTCACGTGATCAGGGCCTGCTGAGCTGCGTGATTACTGTCTGCTCATCTGCTTGACAATTGCCAGCTGAGCTGCACGATTCCTGCCTGTCATCTGCTTGACAATTGCCAGCTGTGTATTCCTGCCTGCTCAGCTGCTTGATTATTGCCAGCTGAGCAGCATGATTCCTCACATGAGTTCCATGATTATTGCCTGCTGACTGTTTGATTCGTGCCTATCAGCTCTTTGTTTATTGCCTCCAGAGGCACATGATCAGTGTATGATAGCAAACATGATCAGTGCATGATCAGTCACATGATCAGCGCCATTAAGTCACGTGATCACTACATGATAGTCATGTGATCAGTCCATGCTCAGTCACGTATCAGTGCATGATCAGCCACGCGATCAGTGCATGATCTGTCTCATGATTAGTGTATGATCATCCACGTGATCAGTGCATGCAGTCATGTGATCAGTGCATGATATAGACGTGATCAGTGCATGATCAGTCTCGTGATCAGTGCATGATAGCCACGTGATCAGTGCATGATCAGTCACCTGATGGGTGTATGATCATTCACGTGACCTGTACATGGTAGCTACATGATCATTGCATGATCAGCCACGTGAGTAGTGCATGATAGCCACGTGATCAGTGCATGATCAGTCACGTGATCAGTGCATGATCAGTCATGTGACCAGTACATGTGATCATGCATGATCACGTGGCATGATAGCCATGAGTGCATGCCACGTGATCAGTGCATGATAGCCACGTGATCAGTGCATGATCAGCCACGTGATCAGTGCATGATCAGCCACGTGATCAGTGCATGATCAGCCAGTGTATGATCAGCCATGATCAGTGCATGATCAGCCACGTGATCAGTGCATGATCAATCACGTGATCAGTGCATGATCAGTCACGTGATCAGTGCATGGTAGCACGTGATCATTGCCTGATCAGCCACGTGATCAGTGCATGATAGCCACGTGATCAGTGCATGATCAGCCACGTGATCAGTGCATGATCAGTCATGTGAGTACGTGCATGATCAGCCACGTGATCAGTGCATGATATCCACGTGATCAGTGCATGACAGCCACGTGATCAGTGCATGAGAGCCACGTGATCAGTGCATGATCAGTCACGTGATCATGTGTGATCAGCCACGTGATCAGTGCATGATGAGCCACGTGATCAGTGCATGATCAATTACGTGATCAGTGCATGATCAGTCCGTGACCAGTACATGGTTGCTACGTGATCGTTGCATGATCAGCCACGTGATCAGTGCATGATAGCCACGTGATCAGTGCATGATCAGTCACGTGATCAGTGCATGATCAGTCACGTGAACAGTGCATGATCATTTACGTGATCAGTGCATGATCAGTCACGTGACCAGTGATGAGGCACGTGATCATTGCATGACAGCCACGTGAGCAGTGCATGATAGCCACGTGATGTGTGCATGAGTCACGTGAGCAGTGTATGATCAGCCACGTGATCAGTGCATGAGTGCCACGTGATCAGTGCATGATATGTCACGTGACAGTGTGTGATCAGCCACGTGAACAGTGCATGATCAGCCACGTGATCAGTGCATGATAGCCACGTGATCAGTGCATGATCAGTTACGTGAGCAGTGTATGATCAGCCACGTGATCAGTGCATGGTCAGACATGAACAGTGTATGATCAGCCACGTGATCAGTGCATGATATCCAAGTGATCAGTGCATGATCATCACGTGATCAGTGCATGATCAGCCACGCGAACAGTGCATGCTCAGTCACGTGATCAGGCCTGCTGAGCTGCGTGATTACTGTCTGCTCATCTGCTTGACAATGCCAGCTGAGCTGCACGATTCCTGCCTGTCATCTGCTTGACAATTGCCAGCTGTGCTGCGTAATTCCTGCCTGCTCAGCTGCTTGATTATTGCCAGCTGAGCAGCATGATTCCTCACACCTGAGTTCCATGATTATTGCCTGCTGATGTTTGATTCGTGCCTACTCAGCTCTTTGTTTATTGCCTCCAGAGGCACATGATCAGTGTATGATAGCAAACATGATCAGTGCATGATCAGTCACATGATCAGCCATTAAGTCACGTGATCATACATGATAGTCATGTGATCAGTCCATGCTCAGTCACGTGATCAGTGCATGATCAGCCACGTGATCAGTGCATGATCTGTCACGTGATTAGTGTATGATCATCCACGTGATCAGTGCATGGGCAGTCACGTGATCAGTGCATGATATAGACGTGATCAGTGCATGATCAGTCACGTGATCAGTGCATGATCAGCCACGTGATCAGTGCATGATCAGTCACGTGATGGGTGCATGATCAGTCACGTTACCAGTATATGGTTGCTACATGATCATTCCATGATGAGCCACGTGGAGAGTGCATGATAGCCACGTGATGTGTGCATGAGTTACGTGAGCAGAGTATGATCAGCCACGTGATCAGTGCATGAGTGCCACGTGATCAGTGCATGATATGTCACGTGACAGGTGTGTGATCAGCCACGTGAACAGTGCATGTTCAGCCACGTGATCAGTGCATGATAGCCACGCGATCAGTGCATGATCAGTTACGTGAGCAGTGTATGATCAGCCACGATCAGTGCATGGTCAGACACGTGAACAGTGTATGATCAGCCACGTGATCAGTGCATGATATCCAAGTGATCAGTGCATGATCACCACGTGATCAGTGTATGATCAGCCACGTGAACAGTGCATGCTCAGTCACGTGATCTGCCTGCTGAGCTGCGTGATTACTGTCTGCTCATCTGCTTGACAATTGCCAGCTGAGCTGCACGATTCCTGCCTGTCATCTGCTTGACAATTGCCAGCTGTGCTGCGTAATTCCTGCCTGCTCAGCTGCTTGATTATTGCCAGCTGAGCAGCATGATTCTCACACCTGAGTTCCATGATTATTGCCTGCTGACTGTTTGATCGTGCCTACTCAGCTCTTTGTTTATTGCCTCCAGAGGCACATGATCAGTGTATGATAGCAAACATGATCAGCGCATGATCAGTCACATGATCAGCGCCATTAAGTCACGTGATCACTACATGATAGTCATGTGATCAGTCCATGCTCAGTCACGGTATCAGTGCATGATCAGCCACGTGATCAGTGCATGATCTGTCACAAGATTAGTGTATGATCATCCACGTGATCAGTGCACGGCAGTCATGTGATCAGTGCATGATATAGACGTGAACAGTGCATGATCAGTCTCGTGATCAGTGCATGATAGCCACGTGATCAGTGCATGATCAGTCACCTGATGGGTGTATGATCATTCACGTGACTTGTACATGGTAGCTACATGATCATTGCATGATCAGCCACGTGAGTAGTTCATGATAGCCACGTGATCACTGCATGATCAGTCACGTGATCAGTGCATGATCAGTCATGTGACCAGTACATGGTAGCTGCGTGATCATGGCATGATCAGCCACGTGAGCAGTGCATGATAGCCACGTGATCAGTGCATGATCAGACACGTGATCAGTGCATGATCAGTCACGTGATCAGTGGATCAGCCACGTGATCAGTGCATGACCAGGCACGTGATCAGTGTATGTCCAGCCAAGTGATCAGTGCATGAGATAGCCACGTGATCAGTGCATGATCAGTCACGTGATCAGTGCATGATCAGTTGTGTGATCAGTGTATGATCAGCCACGTGATCAGTGCATGATCAGCCACATGATCAGTGCATGATCAATTACGTGATCAGTGCATGATCAGTCACGTGACCAGTACATGGTAGCTACGTGATCATTGCCTGATAAGCCACGTGATCAGTGCATGATAGCCACGTGATCAGTGCATGATAGCCACGTGATCAGTGCATGATCAGTCATGATACGTGTGTGATCAGCCACTTGATCAGTGCATGATATCCACTTGATCAGTGCATGACAGCCACGTGATCAGTGCATGAGAGCCACGGGATCAGTGCATGATCAGTCACGTGATACATGTGATCAGCCACGTGATCAGTGCATGATGAGCCACGTGATCAGTGCAGGATCAATTACGGATCAGTGCATGATCAGTCACGTGACCAGTACATGGTTGCTACGTGATCGTTGCATGATCAGCCACGTGAGCAGAGCATGATAGCCACGTGGTCAGTGCATGATCAGTCACGTGATCAGTACATGATCAGTCACGTGAACAGTGCATGATCATTTACGTGATCTTTGCATGATCAGTCACGTTACCAGTATATGGTTGCTACGTGATCATTCCATGACGAGCCACGTGAGCAGTGCATGATAGCCACGTGATGTGTGCATGAGTTACGTGAGCAGAGTATGATCAGCCACGTGATCAGTGCATGAGTGCCACGTGATCAGTGCATGATATGTCACGTGACAGGTGTGTGATGAGCCACGTGAACAGTGCATGTTCAGCCACGTGATCAGTGCATGATAGCCACGTGATCAGTGCATGATCAGTTACGTGAGTGTATGATCAGCCACGTGATCAGTGCATGGTCAGACACGTGAACAGTGTATGATCAGCCACGCGATCAGTGCATGATATCCAAGTGATCAGTGCATGATCATCACGTGATCTGTGTATGATCAGCCACGTGAACAGTGCATGCTCAGTCACGTGATCTGGGCCTGCTGAGCTGCGTGATTACTGTCTGCTCATCTGCTTGACAATTGCCAGCTGAGCTGCACGATTCCTGCCTGTCATCTGCTTGACAATTGCCAGCTGTGCTGCGAATTCCTGCCTGCTCAGCTGCTTGATTATTGCCAGCTGAGCAGCATGATTCCTCACACCTGAGTTCCATGATTATTGCCTGCTGACTGTTTGATTCGTGCCTACTCAGCTCTTTGTTTATTGCCTCCAGAGGCACATGATCAGTGTATGATAGCAAACATGATCAGCGCATGATCAGTCACATGATCAGCGCCATTAAGTCACGTGATCACTACACAATAGTCATGTGATCAGTCCATGCTCAGTCACGGTATCAGTGCATGATCAGCCACGTGATCAGTGCATGATCTGTCACAAGATTAGTGTATGATCATCCACGTGATCAGTGCATGGGCAGTCATGTGATCAGTGCATGATATAGACGTGAACAGTGCTTGATCAGTCTCGTGATCAGTGCATGATAGCCACGCGATCAGTGCATGATCAGTCACCTGATGGGTGCATGATCATTCACGTGACCTATACATGGTAGCTACATGATCATTGCATGATCAGCCACGTGAGTAGTTCATGATAGCCACGTGATCACTGCATGATCAGTCACGTGATCAGTGCATGATCAGTCATGTGACCAGTACATGGTAGCTGCGTGATCATGGCATGATCAGCCACGCGAGCAGTGCATGATAGCCACGTGATCAGTGCATGATCAGCCACGAGATCAGTGCATGATCACGTGATCAGTGCATGATCATCAGTGCATGATCAGCCACGTGATCAGTGCATGACCAGGCACGTGATCATGTCAGCCAAGTGATCAGTGCACGTGATCAGTGCATGATCAGCCACGTGATCAGTGCATGATCAGTTACGTGATCAGTGTATGATCAGCCACGTGATCAGTGCATGATCAGCCATGATCAGTGCATGATCAATTCGTGATCAGTGCATGATCAGTCCAGTACGTGACTCATCATGCATGATCAGCCACGTGATCAGTGCATGATCAGCCACGTGATCAGTGCATGATAGCCACGTGATCAGTGCATGATCAGTCATGTGATACGTGTGCGATCAGCCACGTGATCAGTGCATGATATCCACGTGATCAGTGAATGACAGCACGTGATCAGTGCATGAGAGCCACGGGATCAGTGCATGATCAGTCACGTGATACATGTGTGATCAGCCACGTGATCAGTGCATGATGAGCCACGTGATCAGTGCAGGATCAATTCGTGATCAGTGCATGATCAGTCGCGTGACCAGTACATGGTTGCTACGTGATCGTTGCATGATCAGCCACGTGAGCAGAGCATGATAGCCACGTGGTCAGTGCATGATCAGTCACGTGATCAGTACATGATCAGTCCGTGAACAGTGCATGATCATTTCACGTGATCTTTGCATGATCAGTCACGTTCAGTATATGGTTGCTACGTGATCATTCCATGACGAGCCACGTGAGCAGTGCATGATAGCCACGTGATGTGTGCATGAGTTACGTGAGCAGAGTATGATCAGCCACGTGATCAGTGCATGAGTGCCACGTGATCAGTGCATGATATGTCACGTGACAGGTGTGTGATCAGCCACGTGAACAGTGCATGTTCAGCCACGTGATCAGTGCATGATAGCCACGCGATCAGTGCATGATCAGTTACGTGAGCAGTGTATGATCAGCCACGTGATCAGTGCATGGTCAGACACGCGAACAGTGTATGATCAGCCACGTGATCAGTGCATGATATCCAAGTGATCAGTGCATGATCATCACGTGATCAGTGTATGATCAGCCACGTGAACAGTGCATGCTCAGTCACGTGATCTGGGCCTGCTGAGCTGCGTGATTACTGTCTGCTCATCTGCTTGACAATTGCCAGCTGAGCTGCACGATTCCTGCCTGTCATCTGCTTGACAATTGCCAGCTGTGCTGCGTAATTCCTGCCTGCTCAGCTGTGATTATTGCCAGCTGAGCAGCATGATTCCTCACACCTGAGTTCCATGATTATTGCCTGCTGACTGTTTGATTCGTGCCTACTCAGCTCTTTGTTTATTGCCTCCAGAGGCACATGATCAGTGTATGATAGCAAACATGATCAGCGCATGATCAGTCACATGATCAGCGCCATTAAGTCACGTGATCACTACATGATAGTCATGTGATCAGTCCATGCTCAGTCACGGTATCAGTGCATGATCAGCCACGTGATCAGTGCATGATCTGTCACAAGATCAGTGTATGATCATCCACGTGATCAGTGCACGGCAGTCATGTGATCAGTGCATGATATAACGTGAACAGTGCATGATCAGTCACGTGACCAGTACATGATAGCCACGTGATCAGTGCATGATCAGTCACCTGATGGGTGTATGATATTCACGTGACCAGTACATGGTCAGTCACGAGATCAGTGCATGATCAGTCACGTGATCATTGCATGATCAGCCACGTGATCAGTGCATGATCAGTCACGTGATCAGTGCATGATCAGTCCGTGACCAGTATATGGTCTCGTGATCCACGTGAGCAGTGCATGATAGCCACGTGATCAGTGCATGAGCCACGTGATCAGTGCATGATCAGCCACGTGATCAGGGCATGATCAGCCACGTGAACAGTGCATGATCAGCCACGTGATCAGTGCATGATCAGCCACGTGATCAGTGCATGATCAGTTCGTGATCAGTGTATGATCAGCCACGTGATCAGTGCATGATCAGACACGTGATCAGTGTATGATCAGCCACGTGATCAGTGCATGATAGCCAAGTGATCAGTGCATGATCATCACGTGATCAGTGTGTGATCAGCCACGTGAACAGTGCATGCTCAGTCACGTGATCTGGGCCTGCTGAGCTGCGTGATTACTGTCTGCTCATCTGCTTGACAATTGCCAGCTGAGCTGCACGATTCCTGCCTGTCATCTGCTTGACAATTGCCAGCTGTGCTGCGTAATTCCTGCCTGCTCAGCTGCTTGATTATTGCCAGCTGAGCAGCATGATTCCTCACACCTGGGTTCCATGATTATTGCCTGCTGACTGTTTGATCCGTGCCTACTCAGCTCTTTGTTTATTGCCTCCAGAGGCACATGATCAGTGTATGATAGCAAACATGATCAGCGCATGATCAGTCACATGATCAGCGCCATTAAGTCACGTGATCACTACATGATAGTCATGTGATCAGTCATGCTCAGTCACGGTATCAGTGCATGATCAGCCACGTGATCAGTGCATGATCTGTCACAAGATTAGTGTCTGATCATCCACGTGATCAGTGCACGGGAAGTCATGTGATCAGTGCATGATATAGATGTGAACAGTGCATGATCAGTCCGTGATCAGTGCATGATAGCCACGTGATCAGTGCATGATCAGTCACCTGATGGGTGTATGATCATTCACGTGACCTGTACATGGTAGCTACATGATGATTGCATGATCAGCCACGTGAGTAGTTCATGATAGCCACGTAGTCACTGCATGATCAGTCGTGATCAGTGCATGATCAGTCATGTGACCAGTACATGGTAGCTGCGTGATCATGGCATGATCAGCCACGTGATCAGTGCATGATAGCCACGTGATCAGTGCATGATCAGACGTGATCAGTGCACGAGATCAGTGCATGATCAGTCACGTGATCAGTGCATGATCAGCCACGTGATCAGTGCATGACCAGGCACGTGATCAGTGTATGTCCAGCCAAGTGATCAGTGCATGATTGCTACGTGATCAGTGCATGATCAGCCACGTGATCAGTGCATGATCAGTTACGTGATCAGTGTATGATCAGCCACGTGATCAGTGCATGATCAGCCACATGATCAGTGCATGATCAATTAAGTGATCAGTGCATGATCAGTCACGTGACCAGTACATGGTAGCTACGCGATCATTGCCTGATCAGCCACATGATCAGTGCATGATAGCCACGTGATCAGTGCATGATAGCCACGTGATCAGTGCATGATCAGTCATGTGATCGTGTGATCAGCCACGTGATCAGTGCATGATATCCACGTGATCAGTGCATGACAGCCACGTGATCAGTGCATGAGAGCCACGTGATCAGTGCATGATCAGTCACGTGATACATGTGTGATCAGCCACGTGATCAGTGCATGATGAGCCACGCGATCAGTGCAGGATCAATTACGTGATCAGTGCATGATCAGTCACGTGATCAGTACATGGTTGCTACGTGATCGTTGCATGATCAGCCACGTGAGCAGAGCATGATAGCCACGCGGTCAGTGCATGATCAGTCACGTGATCAGTACATGATCAGTCACGCGAACAGTGCATGATCATTTACGTGATCTTTGCATGATCAGTCACGTTACCAGTATATGGTTGCTACGTGATCATTCCATGACGAGCCACGTGAGCAGTGCATGATAGCCACGTGATGTGTGCATGAGTTACGTGAGCAGAGTATGATCAGCCACGTGATCAGTGCATGAGTGCCACGTGATCAGTGCATGATATGTCACGTGACAGGTGTGTGATCAGCCACGTGAACAGTGCATGTTCAGCCACGTGATCAGTGCATGATAGCCACGTGATCAGTGCATGATCAGTTACGTGAGCAGTGTATGATCAGCCACGTGATCAGTGCATGGTCAGACACGTGACAGTGTATGATCAGCCACGTGATCAGTGCATGATATCCAAGTGATCAGTGCATGATCATCACGTGATCAGTGTCTGATCAGCCACGTGAACAGTGCATGCTCAGTCACGTGATCTGGGCCTGCTGAGCTGCGTGATTACTGTCTGCTCATCTGCTTGACAATTGCCAGCTGAGCTGCACGATTCCTGCCTGTCATCTGCTTGACAATTGCCAGCTGTGCTGCGTAATTCCTGCCTGCTCAGCTGCTTGATTATTGCCAGCTGAGCAGCATGATTCCTCACACCTGAGTTCCATGATTATTGCCTGCTGACTGTTTGATTCGTGCCTACTCAGCTCTTTGTTTATTGCCTCCAGAGGCACATGATCAGTGTATGATAGCAAACATGATCAGCGCATGATCAGTCACATGATCAGTGCCATTAAGTCACGTGATCACTACATGATAGTCATGTGATCAGTCCATGCTCAGTCACGGTATCAGTGCATGATCAGCCACGTGATCAGTGCATGATCTGTCACAAGATTAGTGTATGATCATCCACGTGATCAGTGCATGGGCAGTCATGTGATCAGTGCATGATATAGACGTGATCAGTGCATGATCAGTCACGTGATCAGTGCATGATAGCCACGTGATCAGTGCATGATCAGCCACGTGATCAGTGCATGATAGCCACGTGATCAGTGCATGATCAGTCACGTGATCAGTGCATGATCAGTCGTGATCAGTGCATGATCAGTCACGTGATCAGTGCATGATCAGTACGTGATCAGTGCATGATCAGTCACGTGACCAGTATATGGTTGCTACGTGATCATTCCATGACGACCACGTGAGCAGTGCATGATAGCCACGTGATCAGTGCATGAGTCACGTGAGCAGTGTATGATCAGCCACGTGATCAGTGCATGATCAGCCACGTGATCAGTGCATGATCAGCCACGCGATCAGTGCATGATCAGCCACGTGATCAGTGCATGATCAGTTACGTGATCAGTGCATGATCAGCCACGTGATCAGTGCATGGTCAGACACGTGATCAGTGCATGATCAGCCACGTGATCAGTGCATGATATCCAAGTGATCAGTGCATGATCATCACGCGATCAGTGTATGATCAGCCACGTGAACAGTGCATGCTCAGTCACGTGATCTGGGCCTGCTGAGCTGCGTGATTACTGTCTGCTCATCTGCTTGACAATTGCCAGCTGAGCTGCACGATTCCTGCCTGTCATCTGTTTGATAATTGCCAGCTGTGCTGCGTAATTCCTGCCTGCTCAGCTGCTTGATTATTGCCAGCTGAGCAGCATGATCCTCACACCTGTGTTCCATGATTATTGCCTGCTGACTGTTTGATTCGTGCCTACTCAGCTCTTTGTTTATTGCCTCCAGAGGCACATGATCAGTGTATGATAGCAAACATGATCAGCGCATGATCAGTCACATGATCAGCGCCATTAAGTCACGTGATCACTACATGATAGTCATGTGATCAGTCCATGCTCAGTCACGGTATCAGTGCATGATCAGCCACGTGATCAGTGCATGATCTGTCACAAGATTAGTGTATGATCATCCACGTGATCAGTGCATGGGCAGTCATGTGATCAGTGCATGATATAGGCGTGAACAGTGCATGATCAGTCCGTGATCAGTGCATGATAGCCACGTGATCAGTGCATGATCAGTCACCTGATGGGTGTATGATCATCACGTGACCTGTACATGGTAGCTACATGATCATTGCATGATCAGCCACGTGAGTAGTTCATGATAGCCACGTGATCAGTGCATGATCAGTCACGTGATCAGTGCATGATCAGTCATGTGACCAGTACATGGTAGCTGCGTGATCATGGCATGATCAGCCATGTGAGCAGTGCATGATAGCCACGTGATCAGTGCATGATCAGCGTGATCAGTGCATGATCAGACACGTGATCAGTGCATGATCAGTCACGTGATCAGTGCATGATCAGCCACGTGATCAGTGCATGATCAGGCACGTGATCAGTGTATGATCAGCCACGTGATCAGTGCATGATAGCCACGCGATCAGTGCATGATCAGCCACGTGATCAGTGCATGATCAGTTACGTGATCAGTGCATGATCAGCCACGTGATCAGTGCATGATCAGCCACATGATCAGTGCATGATCAATTACGTGATCAGTGCATGATCAGTCACGCGACCAGTACATGGTAGCTACGCGATCATTGCATGATCAGCCACGTGATCAGTGCATGATAGCCACGTGATCAGTGCATGATAGCCACGTGATCAGTGCATGATCAGTCATGTGATACGTGTGTGATCAGCCACGTGATCAGTGCATGATATCCACGTGATCAGTGCATGACAGCCACGTGATCAGTGCATGAGAGCCACGTGATCAGTGCATGATCAGTCACGTGATACATGTGCGATCAGCCACGTGATCAGTGCATGATGAGCCACGTGATCAGTGCAGGATCAATTCGTGATCAGTGCATGATCAGTCACGTGACCAGTACATGGTTGCTACGTGATCGCTGCATGATCAGCCACGTGAGCAGAGCATGATAGCCACGTGATCAGTGCATGATCAGTCACGTGATCAGTACATGATCAGTCACGTGAACAGTGCATGATCATTTCGTGATCTTTGCATGATCAGTCACGTTACCAGTATATGGTTGCTACGTGATCATTCCATGACGAGCCACGTGAGCAGTGCATGATAGCCACGTGATGTGTGCATGAGTTACGCGAGCAGAGTATGATCAGCCACGCGATCAGTGCATGAGTGCCACGTGATCAGTGCATGATATGGCACGTGACAGGTGTGTGATCAGCCACGTGAACAGTGCATGTTCAGCCACGTGATCAGTGCATGATAGCCACGCGATCAGTGCATGATCAGTTACGTGAGCAGTGCATGATCAGCCACGCGATCAGTGCATGGTCAGACACGCGAACAGTGTATGATCAGCCACGCGATCAGTGCATGATATCCAAGCGATCAGTGCATGATCATCACGTGATCAGCGTATGATCAGCCACGTGAACAGTGCATGCTCAGTCACGTGATCTGGGCCTGCTGAGCTGCGTGATTACTGTCTGCTCATCTGCTTGACAATTGCCAGCTGAGCTGCACGATTCCTGCCTGTCATCTGCTTGACAATTGCCAGCTGTGCTGCGTAATTCCTGCCTGCTCAGCTGCTTGATTATTGCCAGCTGAGCAGCATGATTCCTCACACCTGAGTTCCATGATTATTGCCTGCTGACTGTTTGATTCGTGCCTACTCAGCTCTTTGTTTATTGCCTCCAGAGGCACATGATCAGTGTATGATAGCAAACATGATCAGCGCATGATCAGTCACATGATCAGCGCCATTAAGTCACGTGATCACTACATGATAGTCATGTGATCAGTCCATGCTCAGTCACGGTATCAGTGCATGATCAGCCACGTGATCAGTGCATGATCTGTCACAAGATTAGTGTATGATCATCCACGTGATCAGTGCATGGGCAGTCATGTGATCAGTGCATGATATAGACGTGATCAGTGCATGATCAGTCTCGTGATCAGTGCATGATAGCCACGTGATCAGTGCATGATCAGTCACCTGATGGGTGTATGATCATTCACGTGACCTGTACATGGTAGCTACATGATCATTGCATGATCAGCCACGTGAGTAGTGCATGATAGCCACGTGATCACTGCATGATCAGTCACGTGATCAGTGCATGATCAGTCATGTGACCAGTACATGGTAGCTGCGTGATCATGCATGATCAGCCACGTGAGCAGTGCATGATAGCCACGTGATCAGTGCATGATCACACGTGATCAGTGCATGATCAGTCACGTGATCAGTGCATGATCAGCCACGTGATCAGTGCATGATCAGCCACGTGATCAGTGCATGACCAGGCACGTGATCAGTGCATGTCCAGCCAAGTGATCAGTGCATGATAGCCACGTGATCAGTGCATGATCAGCCACGTGATCAGTGCATGATCAGTTACGTGATCAGTGCATGATCAGCCACGCGATCAGTGCATGATCAGCCACGTGATCAGTGCATGATCAATTACGTGATCAGTGCATGATCAGTCACGTGACCAGTACATGGTAGCTACGTGATCATTGCATGATCAGCCACGTGATCAGTGCATGATAGCCACGTGATCAGTGCATGATAGCCACGTGATCAGTGCATGATCAGTCATGTGATACGTGTGTGATCAGCCACGTGATCAGTGCATGATATCCACGCGATCAGTGCATGACAGCCACGTGATCAGTGCATGAGCCACGGGATCAGTGCATGATCAGTCACGCGATACATGTGTGATCAGCCACGTGATCAGTGCATGATGAGCCACGTGATCAGTGCAGGATCAATTACGTGATCAGTGCATGATCAGTCACGTGACCAGTACATGGTTGCTACGTGATCGTTGCATGATCAGCCACGTGAGCAGTGCATGATAGCCACGTGATCAGTGCATGATCAGCCACGTGATCAGTACATGATCAGTCACGTGAACAGTGCATGATCACGTGATCTTTGCATGATCAGTCACGTTACCAGTATATGGTTGCTACGTGATCATTCCATGACGAGCCACGTGAGCAGTGCATGATAGCCACGTGATGTGTGCATGAGTTACGTGAGCAGAGTATGATCAGCCACGCGATCAGTGCATGAGTGCCACGTGATCAGTGCATGATATGTCACGCGACAGGTGTGTGATCAGCCACGTGAACAGTGCATGTTCAGCCACGTGATCAGTGCATGATAGCCACGTGATCAGTGCATGATCAGTTACGTGAGCAGTGTATGATCAGCCACGTGATCAGTGCATGGTCAGACACGTGAACAGTGTATGATCAGCCACGTGATCAGTGCATGATATCCAAGTGATCAGTGCATGATCATCACGTGATCAGTGTATGATCAGCCACGTGAACAGTGCATGCTCAGTCACGTGATCTGGGCCTGCTGAGCTGCGTGATTACTGTCTGCTCATCTGCTTGACAATTGCCAGCTGAGCTGCACGACTCCTGCCTGTCATCTGCTTGACAATTGCCAGCTGTGCTGCGTAATTCCTGCCTGCTCAGCTGCTTGATTATTGCCAGCTGAGCAGCATGATTCCTCACACCTGAGTTCCATGATTATTGCCTGCTGACTGTTTGATTCGTGCCTACTCAGCTCTTTGTTTATTGCCTCCAGAGGCACATGATCAGTGTATGATAGCAAACATGATCAGCGCATGATCAGTCACATGATCAGCGCCATTAAGTCACGTGATCACTACATGATAGTCATGTGATCAGTCCATGCTCAGTCACGGTATCAGTGCATGATCAGCCACGTGATCAGTGCATGATCTGTCACAGATTAGTGTATGATCATCCACGTGATCAGTGCATGGGCAGTCATGTGATCAGTGCATGATATAGACGTGATCAGTGCATGATCAGTCTCGTGATCAGTGCATGATAGCCACGCGATCAGTGCATGATCAGTCACCTGATGGGTGTATGATCATTCACGTGACCTGTACATGGTAGCTACATGATCATTGCATGATCAGCCACGTGAGTAGTTCATGAGAGCCACGTGATCAGTGCATGATCAGTCACGTGATCAGTGCATGATCAGTCATGTGACCAGTACATGGTAGCTGCGTGATCATGGCATGATCAGCCACGTGAGCAGTGCATGATAGCCACGTGATCAGTGCATGATCAGTCACGAGATCAGTGCATGATCAGTCACGTGATCAGTGCATGATCAGCCACGCGATCAGTGCATGATCAGCCACGTGATCAGTGCATGATCAGCCACGTGATCAGTGCATGATCAGCCACGTGATCAGTGCATGATCAGCACGTGATCAGTGCATGATCAGCCACGTGATCAGTGCATGATCAGCCACGTGATCAGTGCATGATCAGTTACGTGATCAGTGCATGATCAGTCATGTGATCAGTGCATGATCAGCACGTGATCAGTGCATGATCAGTTACGTGATCAGTGCATGATAGCCACGTGATCAGTGCATGATCAGCCACGTGATCAGTGCATGATAGCCACGTGATCAGTGCATGATCAGCCACATGATCAGTGCATGATCAGTCACGTGATCAGTGCATGATCAGTCACGTGATCAGTGCATGATAGCTCGTGATCAGTGCATGATCAGCCACGTGATCAGTGCATGATAGCCACGTGATCAGTGCATGATCAGCCACGTGATCAGTGCATGATCAGTCACGTGATCAGTGTGATCAGCCACGTGATCAGTGCATGATATCCACGTGATCAGTGCATGATCAGCCACGTGATCAGTGCATGATAGCCACGTGATCAGTGCATGATCAGTCACGTGATCATGTGATCAGCCACGTGATCAGTGCATGATCAGCCACGTGATCAGTGCATGATCAATCACGTGATCAGTGCATGATCAGTCACGTGACAGTACATGGTTGCTACGTGATCAGTGCATGATCAGCCACGTGAGCAGTGCATGATAGCCACGTGATCAGTGCATGATCAGTCGTGATCAGTGCATGATCAGTCACGTGATCAGTGCATGATCAGTTACGTGATCAGTGCATGATCAGTCGTGCAGTGATTGCACGTGATCAGTGCATGACAGCCCGTGATCAGTGCATGATAGCCACGTGATGTGTGCAGTTACGTGATCAGTGCATGATCAGCCACGTGATCAGTGCATGATACGTGATCAGTGCATGATCAGTTACGTGATCAGTGCATGATCAGCCACGTGATCAGTGCATGATCAGACACGTGATCAGTGCATGATCAGCCACGTGATCAGTGCATGATATCCACGTGATCAGTGCATGATCATCACGTGATCAGTGCATGATCAGCCACGTGAACAGTGCATGCTCAGTCACGTGATCTGGGCCTGCTGAGCTGCGTGATTACTGTCTGCTCATCTGTGACAATTGCCAGCTGAGCTGCGATTCCTGCCTGCTCAGCTGCTTGATTATTGCCAGCTGAGCAGCATGATTCCTCACACCTGAGTTCCATGATTATTGCCTGCTGACTGTTTGATTCGTGCCTACTCAGCTCTTTGTTTATTGCCTCCAGAGGCACATGATCAGTGTATGATAGCAAACATGATCAGCGCATGATCAGTCACATGATCAGCGCCATTAAGTCACGTGATCACTACATGATAGTCATGTGATCAGTCCATGCTCAGTCACGGTATCAGTGCATGATCAGCCACGTGATCAGTGCATGATCTGTCACAAGATTAGTGTATGATCATCCACGTGATCAGTGCATGGGCAGTCATGTGATCAGTGCATGATATAGACGTGATCAGTGCATGATCAGTCTCGTGATCAGTGCATGATAGCCACGTGATCAGTGCATGATCAGTCACCTGATGGGTGTATGATCATTCACGTGACCTGTACATGGTAGCTACATGATCATTGCATGATCAGCCACGTGAGTAGTTCATGATAGCCACGTGATCAGTGCATGATCAGTCACGTGATCAGTGCATGATCAGTCATGTGACCAGTACATGGTAGCTGCGTGATCATGCATGATCAGCCACGTGAGCAGTGCATGATAGCCACGTGATCAGTGCATGATCATCACGTGATCAGTGCATGATCAGTCACGTGATCAGTGCATGATCAGTCACGTGATCAGTGCATGATCAGCCACGTGATCAGTGCATGACCAGCACGTGATCAGTGTATGATCCAGCCAAGTGATCAGTGCATGATAGCCACGTGATCAGTGCATGATCAGCCACGTGATCAGTGCATGATCAGTTATGTGATCAGTGTATGATCAGCCACGTGATCAGTGCATGATCAGCCACGTGATCAGTGCATGATCAATTACGCGATCAGTGCATGATCAGTCACGTGACCAGTACATGGTAGCTACGTGATCATGATCAGCCATGATCAGTGCATGATAGCCACGCGATCAGTGCATGATAGCCACGTGATCAGTGCATGATCAGTCATGTGATACGTGTGTGATCAGCCACGTGATCAGTGCATGATATCCACGCGATCAGTGCATGACAGCCACGTGATCAGTGCATGAGAGCACGTGATCAGTGCATGATCAGTCACGTGATACATGTGTGATCAGCCACGTGATCAGTGCATGATGAGCCACGTGATCAGTGCAGGATCAATTACGCGATCAGTGCATGATCAGTCACGTGACCAGTACATGGTTGCACGTGATCGTGCATGATCAGCCACGTGAGCAGAGCATGATAGCCACGCGGTCAGTGCATGATCAGTCACGTGATCAGTACATGATCAGTCACGTGAACAGTGCATGATCATTTACGTGATCTTTGCATGATCAGTCACGTTACCAGTATATGGTAGCTACGTGATCATTCCATGACGAGCCACGTGAGCAGTGCATGATAGCCACGTGATGTGTGCATGAGTTGCGTGAGCAGAGTATGATCAGCCACGTGATCAGTGCATGAGTGCCACGTGATCAGTGCATGATATGTCACGTGACAGGTGTGTGATCAGCCACGTGAACAGTGCATGTTCAGCCACGTGATCAGTGCATGATAGCCACGTGATCAGTGCATGATCAGTTACGTGAGCAGTGTATGATCAGCCACGTGATCAGTGCATGGTCAGACACGTGAACAGTGTATGATCAGCCACGTGATCAGTGCATGATATCCAAGTGATCAGTGCATGATCATCACGCGATCAGTGTATGATCAGCCACGTGAACAGTGCATGCTCAGTCACGTGATCTGGGCCTGCTGAGCTGCGTGATTACTGTCTGCTCATCTGCTTGACAATTGCCAGCTGAGCTGCACGATTCCTGCCTGTCATCTGCTTGACAATTGCCAGCTGTGCTGCGTAATTCCTGCCTGCTCAGCTGCTTGATTATTGCCAGCTGAGCAGCATGATTCCTCACACCTGAGTTCCATGATTATTGCCTGCTGACTGTTTGATTCGTGCCTACTCAGCTCTTTGTTTATTGCCTCCAGAGGCACATGATCAGTGTATGATAGCAAACATGATCAGCGCATGATCAGTCACATGATCAGCGCCATTAAGTCACGTGATCACTACATGATAGTCATGTGATCAGTCCATGCTCAGTCACGGTATCAGTGCATGATCAGCCACGTGATCAGTGCATGATCTGTCACAAGATTAGTGTATGATCATCCACGTGATCAGTGCATGGGCAGTCATGTGATCAGTGCATGATATAGACGTGAACAGTGCATGATCAGTCGTGATCAGTGCATGATAGCCACGTGATCAGTGCATGATCAGTCACCTGATGGGTGTATGATCATTCACGTGACCTGTACATGGTAGCTACATGATCATTGCATGATCAGCCACGTGAGTAGTGCATGATAGCCACGTGATCACTGCATGATCAGTCACGTGATCAGTGCATGATCAGTCATGTGACCAGTACATGGTAGCTGCGTGATCATGGCATGATCAGCCACGTGAGCAGTGCATGATAGCCACGTGATCAGTGCATGATCAGACACGAGATCAGTGCATGATCAGTCACGTGATCAGTGCATGATCAGCCACGTGATCAGTGCATGACCAGGCACGTGATCAGTGTATGTCAGCCAAGTGATCAGTGCATGATAGCCACGTGATCAGTGCATGATCAGTCACGTGATCAGTGCATGATCAGTTGTGATCAGTGTATGATCAGCCACGTGATCAGTGCATGATCAGCCACATGATCAGTGCATGATCAATTACGCGATCAGTGCATGATCAGTCACGTGACCAGTACATGGTAGCTACGCGATCATTGCCTGATCAGCCACGCGATCAGTGCATGATAGCCACGTGATCAGTGCATGATAGCCACGTGATCAGTGCATGATCAGTCATGTGATACGTGTGTGATCAGCCACATGATCAGTGCATGATATCCACGTGATCAGTGCATGACAGCCACGTGATCAGTGCATGAGAGCCACGTGATCAGTGCATGATCAGTCACGTGATACATGTGTGATCAGCCACGTGATCAGTGCATGATGAGCCACGTGATCAGTGCAGGATCAATTACGTGATCAGTGCATGATCAGTCACGTGACCAGTACATGGTTGCTACGCGATCGTTGCATGATCAGCCACGTGAGCAGTGCATGATAGCCACGTGATCAGTGCATGATCAGTCACGTGATCAGTGCATGATCATTTACGTGATCTTTGCATGATCAGTCACGTGACCAGTATATGGTTGCTACGTGATCATTCCATGACGAGCCACGTGAGCAGTGCATGATAGCCCGTGATGATGTGCATGAGTTACGTGAGCAGAGTATGATCAGCCACGTGATCAGTGCATGAGTGCCACGTGATCAGTGCATGATATGTCACGTGACAGGTGTGTGATCAGCCACGTGAACAGTGCATGTTCAGCCACGTGATCAGTGCATGATAGCCACGTGATCAGTGCATGATCAGTTACGTGAGCAGTGTATGATCAGCCACGTGATCAGTGCATGGTCAGACACGTGAACAGTGTATGATCAGCCACGTGATCAGTGCATGATATCCAAGTGATCAGTGCATGATCATCACGTGATCAGTGTATGATCAGCCACGTGAACAGTGCATGCTCAGTCACGTGATCTGGGCCTGCTGAGCTGCGTGATTACTGTCTGCTCATCTGCTTGACAATTGCCAGCTGAGCTGCACGATTCCTGCCTGTCATCTGCTTGACAATTGCCAGCTGTGCTGCGTAATTCCTGCCTGCTCAGCTGCTTGATTATTGCCAGCTGAGCAGCATGATTCCTCACACCTGAGTTCCATGATTATTGCCTGCTGACTGTTTGATTCGTGCCTACTCAGCTCTTTGTTTATTGCCTCCAGAGGCACATGATCAGTGTATGATAGCAAACATGATCAGCGCATGATCAGTCACATGATCAGCGCCATTAAGTCACGTGATCACTACATGATAGTCATGTGATCAGTCCATGCTCAGTCACGGTATCAGTGCATGATCAGCCACGTGATCAGTGCATGATCTGTCACAGATTAGTGTATGATCATCCACGTGATCAGTGCATGGGCAGTCATGTGATCAGTGCATGATATAGACGTGAACAGTGCATGATCAGTCGTGATCAGTGCATGATAGCCACGTGATCAGTGCATGATCAGTCACCTGATGGGTGTATGATCATTCACGTGACCTGTACATGGTAGCTACATGATCATTGCATGATCAGCCACGTGAGTAGTTCATGATAGCCACGTGATCACTGCATGATCAGTCACGTGATCAGTGCATGATCAGTCATGTGACCAGTACATGGTAGCTGCGTGATCATGGCATGATCAGCCACGTGAGCAGTGCATGATAGCCACGTGATCAGTGCATGATCAGACACGTGATCAGTGCATGATCAGCCACGTGATCAGTGCATGATCAGTCACGTGATCAGTGCATGATCAGCCACGTGATCAGTGCATGATCAGGCACGTGATCAGTGCATGATCAGCCACGTGATCAGTGCATGATAGCCACGTGATCAGTGCATGATCAGCCACGTGATCAGTGCATGATCAGTTATGTGATCAGTGCATGATCAGCCACGTGATCAGTGCATGATCAGCCACGTGATCAGTGCATGATCAATCACGTGATCAGTGCATGATCAGTCACGTGATCAGTGCATGATAGCCACGTGATCAGTGCATGATCAGCCACGTGATCAGTGCATGATAGCCACGTGATCAGTGCATGAGAGCCACGTGATCAGTGCATGATCAGTCACGTGATACATGTGTGATCAGCCACGTGATCAGTGCATGATGAGCCACGTGATCAGTGCATGATCAATTACGTGATCAGTGCATGATCAGTCACGTGACCAGTACATGGTTGCTACGTGATCGTTGCATGATCAGCCACGTGAGCAGAGCATGATAGCCACGTGATCAGTGCATGATCAGTCACGTGATCAGTACATGATCAGTCACGTGAACAGTGCATGATCATTTACGTGATCTTGCATGATCAGTCACGTGACCAGTATATGGTTGCTACGTGATCATTCCATGACGAGCCACGTGAGCAGTGCATGATAGCCACGTGATGTGTGCATGAGTTACGTGAGCAGAGTATGATCAGCCACGTGATCAGTGCATGAGTGCCACGTGATCAGTGCATGATATGTCACGTGACAGGTGTGTGATCAGCCACGTGAACAGTGCATGTTCAGCCACGTGATCAGTGCATGATAGCCACGTGATCAGTGCATGATCAGTTACGTGAGCAGTGTATGATCAGCCACGTGATCAGTGCATGGTCAGACACGTGAACAGTGTATGATCAGCCACGTGATCAGTGCATGATATCCAAGTGATCAGTGCATGATCATCACGTGATCAGTGTATGATCAGCCACGTGAACAGTGCATGCTCAGTCACGTGATCTGGGCCTGCTGAGCTGCGTGATTACTGTCTGCTCATCTGCTTGACAATTGCCAGCTGAGCTGCACGATTCCTGCCTGTCATCTGCTTGACAATTGCCAGCTGTGCTGCGTAATTCCTGCCTGCTCAGCTGCTTGATTATTGCCAGCTGAGCAGCATGATTCCTCACACCTGAGTTCCATGATTATTGCCTGCTGACTGTTTGATTCGTGCCTACTCAGCTCTTTGTTTATTGCCTCCAGAGCACATGATCAGTGTATGATAGCAAACATGATCAGCGCATGATCAGTCACATGATCAGCGCCATTAAGTCACGTGATCACTACATGATAGTCATGTGATCAGTCCATGCTCAGTCACGGTATCAGTGCATGATCAGCCACGTGATCAGTGCATGATCTGTCACATGATTAGTGTATGATCATCCACGTGATCAGTGCATGGGCAGTCATGTGATCAGTGCATGATATAGACGTGATCAGTGCATGATCAGTCACGTGATCAGTGCATGGTAGCCACGTGATCGTGCATGATCAGCCACGTGAGTGCATGATAGCCACGTGATCAGTGCATGATCAGTCACGTGATCAGTGCATGATCAGTCACGTGATCAGTGCATGATCAGTCACGTGATCAGTGCATGATGTTCGTGATCAGTGCATGATCATCACGTGACCAGTATATGGTACGTGATCATTGCATGATCAGCCACGTGAGCAGTGCATGATAGCCACGTGATCAGTGCATGAGTCACGTGATGTATGATCAGCCACGTGATCAGTGCATGATCAGCCACGTGATCAGTGCATGATCAGCCACGTGATCAGTGCATGATCAGCCACGTGATCAGTGCATGATCAGTTACGTGATCAGTGTATGATCAGCCACGTGATCAGTGCATGATCAGACACGTGATCAGTGTATGATCAGCCACGTGATCAGTGCATGATATCCAAGTGATCAGTGCATGATCATCACGTGATCAGTGTATGATCAGCCACGTGAACAGTGCATGCTCAGTCACGTGATCTGGGCCTGCTGAGCTGCGTGATTACTGTCTGCTCATCTGCTTGACAATTGCCAGCTGAGCTGCACGATTCCTGCCTGTCATCTGCTTGACAATTGCCAGCTGTGCTGCGTAATTCCTGCCTGCTCAGCTGCTTGATTATTGCCAGCTGAGCAGCATGATTCCTCACACCTGAGTTCCATGATTATTGCCTGCTGACTGTTTGATTCGTGCCTACTCAGCTCTTTGTTTATTGCCTCCAGAGGCACATGATCAGTGTATGATAGCAAACATGATCAGCGCATGATCAGTCACATGATCAGCGCCATTAAGTCACGTGATCACTACATGATAGTCATGTGATCAGTCCATGCTCAGTCACGGTATCAGTGCATGATCAGCCACGTGATCAGTGCATGATCTGTCACAAGATTAGTGTATGATCATCCACGTGATCAGTGCATGGGCAGTCATGTGATCAGTGCATGATATAGACGTGAACAGTGCATGATCAGTCCGTGATCAGTGCATGATAGCCACGTGATCAGTGCATGATCAGTCACCTGATGGGTGTATGATCATTCACGTGACCTGTACATGGTAGCTACATGATCATTGCATGATCAGCCACGTGAGTAGTGCATGATAGCCACGTGATCAGTGCATGATCAGTCACGTGATCAGTGCATGATCAGTCATGTGACCAGTACATGGTAGCTGCGTGATCATGCATGATCAGCCACGTGAGCAGTGCATGATAGCCACGTGATCAGTGCATGATCAGCCACGTGATCAGTGCATGATCAGACACGTGATCAGTGCATGATCAGTCACGTGATCAGTGCATGATCAGCCACGTGATCAGTGCATGATCAGGCACGTGATCAGTGTATGATCAGCCAAGTGATCAGTGCATGATAGCCACGTGATCAGTGCATGATCAGCCACGTGATCAGTGCATGATCAGTTACGTGATCAGTGTATGATCAGCCACGTGATCAGTGCATGATCAGCCACATGATCAGTGCATGATCAATTACGTGATCAGTGCATGATCAGTCACGTGACCAGTACATGGTAGCTACGTGATCATTGCATGATCAGCCACGTGATCAGTGCATGATAGCCACGTGATCAGTGCATGATAGCCACGTGATCAGTGCATGATCAGTCATGTGATACGTGTGTGATCAGCCACGTGATCAGTGCATGATATCCACGTGATCAGTGCATGACAGCCACGTGATCAGTGCATGAGAGCCACGTGATCAGTGCATGATCAGTCACGTGATACATGTGTGATCAGCCACGTGATCAGTGCATGATGAGCCACGTGATCAGTGCAGGATCAATTACGTGATCAGTGCATGATCAGTCACGTGACCAGTACATGGTTGCTACGTGATCGTTGCATGATCAGCCACGTGAGCAGAGCATGATAGCCACGTGATCAGTGCATGATCAGTCACGTGATCAGTACATGATCAGTCACGTGAACAGTGCATGATCATTTACGTGATCTTTGCATGATCAGTCACGTGACCAGTATATGGTTGCTACGTGATCATTCCATGACGAGCCACGTGAGCAGTGCATGATAGCCACGTGATGTGTGCATGAGTTACGTGAGCAGAGTATGATCAGCCACGTGATCAGTGCATGAGTGCCACGTGATCAGTGCATGATATGTCACGTGACAGGTGTGTGATCAGCCACGTGAACAGTGCATGTTCAGCCACGTGATCAGTGCATGATAGCCACGTGATCAGTGCATGATCAGTTACGTGAGCAGTGTATGATCAGCCACGTGATCAGTGCATGGTCAGACACGTGAACAGTGTATGATCAGCCACGTGATCAGTGCATGATATCCAAGTGATCAGTGCATGATCATCACGTGATCAGTGTATGATCAGCCACGTGAACAGTGCATGCTCAGTCACGTGATCTGGGCCTGCTGAGCTGCGTGATTACTGTCTGCTCATCTGCTTGACAATTGCCAGCTGAGCTGCACGATTCCTGCCTGTCATCTGCTTGACAATTGCCAGCTGTGCTGCGTAATTCCTGCCTGCTCAGCTGCTTGATTATTGCCAGCTGAGCAGCATGATTCCTCACACCTGAGTTCCATGATTATTGCCTGCTGACTGTTTGATTCGTGCCTACTCAGCTCTTTGTTTATTGCCTCCAGAGGCACATGATCAGTGTATGATAGCAAACATGATCAGCGCATGATCAGTCACATGATCAGCGCCATTAAGTCACGTGATCACTACATGATAGTCATGTGATCAGTCCATGCTCAGTCACGGTATCAGTGCATGATCAGCCACGTGATCAGTGCATGATCTGTCACAAGATTAGTGTATGATCATCCACGTGATCAGTGCATGGGCAGTCATGTGATCAGTGCATGATATAGACGTGATCAGTGCATGATCAGTCGTGATCAGTGCATGATAGCCACGTGATCAGTGCATGATCAGTCACCTGATGGGTGTATGATCATTCACGTGACCTGTACATGGTAGCTACATGATCATTGCATGATCAGCCACGTGAGTAGTTCATGATAGCCACGTGATCACTGCATGATCAGTCACGTGATCAGTGCATGATCAGTCATGTGACCAGTACATGGTAGCTGCGTGATCATGGCATGATCAGCCACGTGAGCAGTGCATGATAGCCACGTGATCAGTGCATGATCAGCCACGTGATCAGTGCATGATCAGTCACGTGATCAGTGCATGATCAGTCACGTGATCAGTGCATGATCAGCCACGTGATCAGTGCATGATCAGCACGTGATCAGTGTATGTCAGCCAAGTGATCAGTGCATGATAGCCACGTGATCAGTGCATGATCAGTCACGTGATCAGTGCATGATCAGTATGTGATCAGTGTATGATCAGCCACGTGATCAGTGCATGATCAGCCACGTGATCAGTGCATGATCAATTACGTGATCAGTGCATGATCAGTCACGTGACCAGTACATGTAGCTACGTGATCATTGCATGATCAGCCACGTGATCAGTGCATGATAGCCACGTGATCAGTGCATGATAGCCACGTGATCAGTGCATGATCAGTCATGTGATACGTGTGTGATCAGCCACGTGATCAGTGCATGATATCCACGTGATCAGTGCATGACAGCCACGTGATCAGTGCATGAGAGCCACGGGATCAGTGCATGATCAGTCACGTGATACATGTGTGATCAGCCACGTGATCAGTGCATGATGAGCCACGTGATCAGTGCAGGATCAATTACGTGATCAGTGCATGATCAGTCACGTGACCAGTACATGGTTGCTCGTGATCGTTGCATGATCAGCCACGTGAGCAGAGCATGATAGCCACGTGATCAGTGCATGATCAGTCACGTGATCAGTACATGATCAGTCACGTGAACAGTGCATGATCATTTACGTGATCTTTGCATGATCAGTCACGTTACCAGTATATGGTTGCTACGTGATCATTCCATGACGAGCCACGTGAGCAGTGCATGATAGCCACGTGATGTGTGCATGAGTTACGTGAGCAGAGTATGATCAGCCACGTGATCAGTGCATGAGTGCCACGTGATCAGTGCATGATATGTCACGTGACAGGTGTGTGATCAGCCACGTGAACAGTGCATGTTCAGCCACGTGATCAGTGCATGATAGCCACGTGATCAGTGCATGATCAGTTACGTGAGCAGTGTATGATCAGCCACGTGATCAGTGCATGGTCAGACACGTGAACAGTGTATGATCAGCCACGTGATCAGTGCATGATATCCAAGTGATCAGTGCATGATCATCACGTGATCAGTGTATGATCAGCCACGTGAACAGTGCATGCTCAGTCACGTGATCTGGGCCTGCTGAGCTGCGTGATTACTGTCTGCTCATCTGCTTGACAATTGCCAGCTGAGCTGCACGATTCCTGCCTGTCATCTGCTTGACAATTGCCAGCTGTGCTGCGTAATTCCTGCCTGCTCAGCTGCTTGATTATTGCCAGCTGAGCAGCATGATTCCTCACACCTGAGTTCCATGATTATTGCCTGCTGACTGTTTGATTCGTGCCTACTCAGCTCTTTGTTTATTGCCTCCAGAGGCACATGATCAGTGTATGATAGCAAACATGATCAGCGCATGATCAGTCACATGATCAGCGCCATTAAGTCACGTGATCACTACATGATAGTCATGTGATCAGTCCATGCTCAGTCACGGTATCAGTGCATGATCAGCCACGTGATCAGTGCATGATCTGTCACAAGATTAGTGTATGATCATCCACGTGATCAGTGCATGGGCAGTCATGTGATCAGTGCATGATATAGACGTGAACAGTGCATGATCAGTCTCGTGATCAGTGCATGATAGCCACGTGATCAGTGCATGATCAGTCACCTGATGGGTGTATGATCATTCACGTGACCTGTACATGGTAGCTACATGATCATTGCATGATCAGCCACGTGAGTAGTGCATGATAGCCACGTGATCACTGCATGATCAGTCACGTGATCAGTGCATGATCAGTCATGTGACCAGTACATGGTAGCTGCGTGATGGCATGATCAGCCACGTGAGCAGTGCATGATAGCCACGTGATCAGTGCATGATCAGACACGAGATCAGTGCATGATCAGTCACGTGATCAGTGCATGATCAGCCACGTGATCAGTGCATGATCAGGCACGTGATCAGTGTATCCAGCCAAGTGATCAGTGCATGATAGCCACGTGATCAGTGCATGATCAGTCACGTGATCAGTGCATGATCAGTTATGTGATCAGTGTATGATCAGCCACGTGATCAGTGCATGATCAGCCATGATCAGTGCATGATCAATTACGTGATCAGTGCATGATCAGTCACGTGACCAGTACATGGTAGCTACGTGATCATTGCCTGATCAGCCACGTGATCAGTGCATGATAGCCACGTGATCAGTGCATGATAGCCACGTGATCAGTGCATGATCAGTCATGTGATACGTGTGTGATCAGCCACGTGATCAGTGCATGATATCCACGTGATCAGTGCATGACAGCCACGTGATCAGTGCATGAGCCACGTGATCAGTGCATGATCAGTCACGTGATCATGTGTGATCAGCCACGTGATCAGTGCATGATGAGCCACGTGATCAGTGCATGATCAATTACGTGATCAGTGCATGATCAGTCACGTGACCAGTACATGGTTGCTACGTGATCGTTGCATGATCAGCCACGTGAGCAGTGCATGATAGCCACGTGATCAGTGCATGATCAGTCACGTGATCAGTGCATGATCAGTCACGTGAACAGTGCATGATCATTTACGTGATCAGTGCATGATCAGTCACGTGACCAGTATATGGTTGCTACGTGATCATTGCATGACAGCCACGTGATCAGTGCATGATAGCCACGTGATCAGTGCATGAGTCACGTGATCAGTGTATGATCAGCCACGTGATCAGTGCATGATAGCCACGTGATCAGTGCATGATCAGTTACGTGATCAGTGTATGATCAGCCACGTGATCAGTGCATGGTCAGACACGTGATCAGTGTATGATCAGCCACGTGATCAGTGCATGATATCCAAGTGATCAGTGCATGATCATCACGTGATCAGTGTATGATCAGCCACGTGAACAGTGCATGCTCAGTCACGTGATCTGGGCCTGCTGAGCTGCGTGATTACTGTCTGCTCATCTGCTTGACAATTGCCAGCTGAGCTGCACGATTCCTGCCTGCTCAGCTGCTTGATTATTGCCAGCTGAGCAGCATGATTCCTCACACCTGTGTTCCATGATTATTGCCTGCTGACTGTTTGATTCGTGCCTACTCAGCTCTTTGTTTATTGCCTCCAGAGGCACATGATCAGTGTATGATAGCAAACATGATCAGCGCATGATCAGTCACATGATCAGCGCCATTAAGTCACGTGATCACTACATGATAGTCATGTGATCAGTCCATGCTCAGTCACGGTATCAGTGCATGATCAGCCACGTGATCAGTGCATGATCTGTCACAAGATTAGTGTATGATCATCCACGTGATCAGTGCATGGGCAGTCATGTGATCAGTGCATGATATAGACGTGAACAGTGCATGATCAGTCTCGTGATCAGTGCATGATAGCCACGTGATCAGTGCATGATCAGTCACCTGATGGGTGTATGATCATTCACGTGACCTGTACATGGTAGCTACATGATCATTGCATGATCAGCCACGTGAGTAGTTCATGATAGCCACGTGATCACTGCATGATCAGTCACGTGATCAGTGCATGATCAGTCATGTGACCAGTACATGGTAGCTGCGTGATCATGGCATGATCAGCCACGTGATCAGTGCATGATAGCCACGTGATCAGTGCATGATCAGTCACGTGATCAGTGCATGATCAGCCACGTGATCAGTGCATGATAGCCACGTGATCAGTGCATGATCAGTCACGTGATCAGTGCATGATCAGTCATGTGATCAGTGCATGATCAGCCACGTGATCAGTGCATGATCAGCCATGATCAGTGCATGATCAATTACGTGATCAGTGCATGATCAGTCACGTGACCAGTACATGGTAGCTACGTGATCATTGCATGATCAGCCACGTGATCAGTGCATGATAGCCACGTGATCAGTGCATGATAGCCACGTGATCAGTGCATGATCAGTCATGTGATACGTGTGTGATCAGCCACGTGATCAGTGCATGATATCCACGTGATCAGTGCATGACAGCCACGTGATCAGTGCATGAGAGCCACGTGATCAGTGCATGATCAGTCACGTGATACATGTGTGATCAGCCACGTGATCAGTGCATGATGAGCCACGTGATCAGTGCAGGATCAATTACGTGATCAGTGCATGATCAGTCACGTGACCAGTACATGGTTGCTACGTGATCGTTGCATGATCAGCCACGTGAGCAGAGCATGATAGCCACGTGATCAGTGCATGATCAGTCACGTGATCAGTACATGATCAGTCACGTGAACAGTGCATGATCATTTACGTGATCTGTGCATGATCAGTCACGTGACCAGTATATGGTTGCTACGTGATCATTCCATGACGAGCCACGTGAGCAGTGCATGATAGCCACGTGATGTGTGCATGAGTTACGTGAGCAGAGTATGATCAGCCACGTGATCAGTGCATGAGTGCCACGTGATCAGTGCATGATATGTCACGTGACAGGTGTGTGATCAGCCACGTGAACAGTGCATGTTCAGCCACGTGATCAGTGCATGATAGCCACGTGATCAGTGCATGATCAGTTACGTGAGCAGTGTATGATCAGCCACGTGATCAGTGCATGGTCAGACACGTGAACAGTGTATGATCAGCCACGTGATCAGTGCATGATATCCAAGTGATCAGTGCATGATCATCACGTGATCAGTGTATGATCAGCCACGTGAACAGTGCATGCTCAGTCACGTGATCTGGGCCTGCTGAGCTGCGTGATTACTGTCTGCTCATCTGCTTGACAATTGCCAGCTGAGCTGCACGATTCCTGCCTGTCATCTGCTTGACAATTGCCAGCTGTGCTGCGTAATTCCTGCCTGCTCAGCTGCTTGATTATTGCCAGCTGAGCAGCATGATTCCTCACACCTGAGTTCCATGATTATTGCCTGCTGACTGTTTGATTCGTGCCTACTCAGCTCTTTGTTTATTGCCTCCAGAGGCACATGATCAGTGTATGATAGCAAACATGATCAGCGCATGATCAGTCACATGATCAGCGCCATTAAGTCACGTGATCACTACATGATAGTCATGTGATCAGTCCATGCTCAGTCACGGTATCAGTGCATGATCAGCCACGTGATCAGTGCATGATCTGTCACAAGATTAGTGTATGATCATCCACGTGATCAGTGCATGGGCAGTCATGTGATCAGTGCATGATATAGACGTGATCAGTGCATGATCAGTCTCGTGATCAGTGCATGATAGCCACGTGATCAGTGCATGATCAGTCACCTGATGGGTGTATGATCATTCACGTGACCTGTACATGGTAGCTACATGATCATTGCATGATCAGCCACGTGAGTAGTGCATGATAGCCACGTGATCAGTGCATGATCAGTCACGTGATCAGTGCATGATCAGTCATGTGACCAGTACATGGTAGCTGCGTGATCATGGCATGATCAGCCACGTGAGCAGTGCATGATAGCCACGTGATCAGTGCATGATCGACACGTGATCAGTGCATGATCAGTCACGTGATCAGTGCATGATCAGCCACGTGATCAGTGCATGATCAGGCACGTGATCAGTGTATGATCAGCCACGTGATCAGTGCATGATAGCCACGTGATCAGTGCATGATCAGTCACGTGATCAGTGCATGATCAGTCACGTGATCAGTGCATGATCAGCCACGTGATCAGTGCATGATCAGCCACGTGATCAGTGCATGATCAATTACGTGATCAGTGCATGATCAGTCACGTGATCAGTGCATGGTAGCGTGATCAGTGCATGATCAGCCACGTGATCAGTGCATGATAGCCACGTGATCAGTGCATGATCAGCCACGTGATCAGTGCATGATCAGCCACGTGAACAGTGCATGATCAGTCACGTGATCAGGGCCTGCTGAGCTGCGTGATTACTGTCTGCTCATCTGCTTGACAATTGCCAGCTGAGCTGCACGATTCCTGCCTGCTCAGCTGCTTGATTATTGCCAGCTGAGCAGCATGATTCCTCACACCTGTGTTCCATGATTATTGCCTGCTGACTGTTTGATTCGTGCCTACTCAGCTCTTTGTTTATTGCCTCCAGAGGCACATGATCAGTGTATGATAGCAAACATGATCAGTGCATGATCAGTCACATGATCAGTGCCATTAAGTCACGTGATCAGTACATGATAGTCATGTGATCAGTCCATGCTCAGTCACGTATCAGTGCATGATCAGCCACGTGATCAGTGCATGATCTGTCTGATTAGTGTATGATCATCCACGTGATCAGTGCATGGGCAGTCATGTGATCAGTGCATGATATAGACGTGATCAGTGCATGATCAGTCACGTGATCAGTGCATGATCAGTCACCTGATGGGTGTATGATCATTCACGTGACCTGTACATGGTAGCTACATGATCATTGCATGATCAGCCACGTGAGTAGTGCATGATAGCCACGTGATCAGTGCATGATCAGTCACGTGATCAGTGCATGATCAGTCATGTGATCAGTGCATGGTAGCTGCGTGATCATGGCATGATCAGCCACGTGATCAGTGCATGATAGCCACGTGATCAGTGCATGATCAGACACGTGATCAGTGCATGATCAGTCACGTGATCAGTGCATGATCAGCCACGTGATCAGTGCATGATCAGTCACGTGATCAGTGCATGATCAGTCACGTGATCAGTGCATGGTAGCTACGTGATCAGTGCATGATCAGCCACGTGATCAGTGCATGATAGCCACGTGATCAGTGCATGATCAGTCACGTGATCAGTGTGTGATCAGCCACGTGATCAGTGCATGATAGCCACGTGATCAGTGCATGATAGCCACGTGATCAGTGCATGATCAGTCATGTGATCGTGTGTGATCAGCCACGTGATCAGTGCATGATATCCACGTGATCAGTGCATGACAGCCACGTGATCAGTGCATGATAGCCACGTGATCAGTGCATGATCAGTCACGTGATACATGTGTGATCAGCCACGTGATCAGTGCATGATGAGCCACGTGATCAGTGCAGGATCAATTACGTGATCAGTGCATGATCAGTCACGTGACCAGTACATGGTTGCTACGTGATCGTTGCATGATCAGCCACGTGAGCAGAGCATGATAGCCACGTGATCAGTGCATGATCAGTCACGTGATCAGTACATGATCAGTCACGTGAACAGTGCATGATCATTTACGTGATCTGTGCATGATCAGTCACGTGACCAGTATATGGTAGCTACGTGATCATTCCATGACGAGCCACGTGAGCAGTGCATGATAGCCACGTGATGTGTGCATGAGTTACGTGAGCAGAGTATGATCAGCCACGTGATCAGTGCATGAGTGCCACGTGATCAGTGCATGATATGTCACGTGACAGGTGTGTGATCAGCCACGTGAACAGTGCATGTTCAGCCACGTGATCAGTGCATGATAGCCACGTGATCAGTGCATGATCAGTTACGTGAGCAGTGTATGATCAGCCACGTGATCAGTGCATGGTCAGACACGTGAACAGTGTATGATCAGCCACGTGATCAGTGCATGATATCCAAGTGATCAGTGCATGATCATCACGTGATCAGTGTATGATCAGCCACGTGAACAGTGCATGCTCAGTCACGTGATCTGGGCCTGCTGAGCTGCGTGATTACTGTCTGCTCATCTGCTTGACAATTGCCAGCTGAGCTGCACGATTCCTGCCTGTCATCTGCTTGACAATTGCCAGCTGTGCTGCGTAATTCCTGCCTGCTCAGCTGCTTGATTATTGCCAGCTGAGCAGCATGATTCCTCACACCTGAGTTCCATGATTATTGCCTGCTGACTGTTTGATTCGTGCCTACTCAGCTCTTTGTTTATTGCCTCCAGAGGCACATGATCAGTGTATGATAGCAAACATGATCAGCGCATGATCAGTCACATGATCAGCGCCATTAAGTCACGTGATCACTACATGATAGTCATGTGATCAGTCCATGCTCAGTCACGGTATCAGTGCATGATCAGCCACGTGATCAGTGCATGATCTGTCACAAGATTAGTGTATGATCATCCACGTGATCAGTGCATGGGCAGTCATGTGATCAGTGCATGATATAGACGTGATCAGTGCATGATCAGTCTCGTGATCAGTGCATGATAGCCACGTGATCAGTGCATGATCAGTCACCTGATGGGTGTATGATCATTCACGTGACCTGTACATGGTAGCTACATGATCATTGCATGATCAGCCACGTGAGTAGTGCATGATAGCCACGTGATCACTGCATGATCAGTCACGTGATCAGTGCATGATCAGTCATGTGACCAGTACATGGTAGCTGCGTGATCATGGCATGATCAGCCACGTGAGCAGTGCATGATAGCCACGTGATCAGTGCATGATCAGTCACGTGATCAGTGCATGATCAGTCACGTGATCAGTGCATGATCAGCCACGTGATCAGTGCATGATCAGTCACGTGATCAGTGCATGATCAGCCACGTGATCAGTGCATGATCAGCACGTGATCAGTGTATGATCAGCCACGTGATCAGTGCATGATAGCCACGTGATCAGTGCATGATCAGTCACGTGATCAGTGCATGATCAGTCATGTGATCAGTGTATGATCAGCCACGTGATCAGTGCATGATCAGCCACGTGATCAGTGCATGATCAATTACGTGATCAGTGCATGATCAGTCACGTGACCAGTACATGGTAGCTACGTGATCATTGCATGATCAGCCACGTGATCAGTGCATGATAGCCACGTGATCAGTGCATGATAGCCACGTGATCAGTGCATGATCAGTCATGATCGTGTGTGATCAGCCACGTGATCAGTGCATGATATCCACGTGATCAGTGCATGACAGCCACGTGATCAGTGCATGAGCCACGTGATCAGTGCATGATCAGTCACGTGATCATGTGTGATCAGTCACGTGATCAGTGCATGATCAGCCACGTGATCAGTGCATGATGAGCCACGTGATCAGTGCATGATCAATTACGTGATCAGTGCATGATCAGTCACGTGACCAGTACATGGTTGCTACGTGATCGTTGCATGATCAGCCACGTGAGCAGTGCATGATAGCCACGTGATCAGTGCATGATCAGTCACGTGATCAGTACATGATCAGTCACGTGAACAGTGCATGATCATTTACGTGATCTTTGCATGATCAGTCACGTGACCAGTATATGGTTGCTACGTGATCATTCCATGACAGCCACGTGAGCAGTGCATGATAGCCACGTGATGTGTGCATGAGTTACGTGAGCAGAGTATGATCAGCCACGTGATCAGTGCATGAGTGCCACGTGATCAGTGCATGATATGTCACGTGACAGGTGTGTGATCAGCCACGTGAACAGTGCATGTTCAGCCACGTGATCAGTGCATGATAGCCACGTGATCAGTGCATGATCAGTTACGTGAGCAGTGTATGATCAGCCACGTGATCAGTGCATGGTCAGACACGTGAACAGTGTATGATCAGCCACGTGATCAGTGCATGATATCCAAGTGATCAGTGCATGATCATCACGTGATCAGTGTATGATCAGCCACGTGAACAGTGCATGCTCAGTCACGTGATCTGGGCCTGCTGAGCTGCGTGATTACTGTCTGCTCATCTGCTTGACAATTGCCAGCTGAGCTGCACGATTCCTGCCTGCTCAGCTGCTTGATTATTGCCAGCTGAGCAGCATGATTCCTCACACCTGAGTTCCATGATTATTGCCTGCTGACTGTTTGATTCGTGCCTACTCAGCTCTTTGTTTATTGCCTCCAGAGGCACATGATCAGTGTATGATAGCAAACATGATCAGCGCATGATCAGTCACATGATCAGCGCCATTAAGTCACGTGATCACTACATGATAGTCATGTGATCAGTCCATGCTCAGTCACGGTATCAGTGCATGATCAGCCACGTGATCAGTGCATGATCTGTCACAAGATTAGTGTATGATCATCCACGTGATCAGTGCATGGGCAGTCATGTGATCAGTGCATGATATAGACGTGATCAGTGCATGATCAGTCACGTGATCAGTGCATGATAGCCACGTGATCAGTGCATGATCAGTCACCTGATGGGTGTATGATCATTCACGTGACCTGTACATGGTAGCTACATGATCATTGCATGATCAGCCACGTGAGTAGTTCATGATAGCCACGTGATCAGTGCATGATCAGTCACGTGATCAGTGCATGATCAGTCATGTGACCAGTACATGGTAGCTGCGTGATCATGGCATGATCAGCCACGTGATCAGTGCATGATAGCCACGTGATCAGTGCATGATCAGTCACGTGATCAGTGCATGATCAGCCACGTGATCAGTGCATGATAGCCACGTGATCAGTGCATGATCAGTCACGTGATCAGTGCATGATCAGTCACGTGATCAGTGCATGATCAGCCACGTGATCAGTGCATGATCAGCCACGTGATCAGTGCATGATCAATTACGTGATCAGTGCATGATCAGTCACGTGATCAGTACATGGTAGCTACGTGATCATTGCATGATCAGCCACGTGATCAGTGCATGATAGCCACGTGATCAGTGCATGATAGCCACGTGATCAGTGCATGATCAGTCATGTGATACGTGTGTGATCAGCCACGTGATCAGTGCATGATATCCACGTGATCAGTGCATGACAGCCACGTGATCAGTGCATGAGAGCCACGTGATCAGTGCATGATCAGTCACGTGATACATGTGTGATCAGCCACGTGATCAGTGCATGATGAGCCACGTGATCAGTGCAGGATCAATTACGTGATCAGTGCATGATCAGTCACGTGACCAGTACATGGTTGCTACGTGATCGTTGCATGATCAGCCACGTGAGCAGAGCATGATAGCCACGTGATCAGTGCATGATCAGTCACGTGATCAGTACATGATCAGTCACGTGAACAGTGCATGATCATTTACGTGATCTTTGCATGATCAGTCACGTGACCAGTATATGGTTGCTACGTGATCATTCCATGACGAGCCACGTGAGCAGTGCATGATAGCCACGTGATGTGTGCATGAGTTACGTGAGCAGAGTATGATCAGCCACGTGATCAGTGCATGAGTGCCACGTGATCAGTGCATGATATGTCACGTGACAGGTGTGTGATCAGCCACGTGAACAGTGCATGTTCAGCCACGTGATCAGTGCATGATAGCCACGTGATCAGTGCATGATCAGTTACGTGAGCAGTGTATGATCAGCCACGTGATCAGTGCATGGTCAGACACGTGAACAGTGTATGATCAGCCACGTGATCAGTGCATGATATCCAAGTGATCAGTGCATGATCATCACGTGATCAGTGTATGATCAGCCACGTGAACAGTGCATGCTCAGTCACGTGATCTGGGCCTGCTGAGCTGCGTGATTACTGTCTGCTCATCTGCTTGACAATTGCCAGCTGAGCTGCACGATTCCTGCCTGTCATCTGCTTGACAATTGCCAGCTGTGCTGCGTAATTCCTGCCTGCTCAGCTGCTTGATTATTGCCAGCTGAGCAGCATGATTCCTCACAGCTGAGTTCCATGATTATTGCCTGCTGACTGTTTGATTCGTGCCTACTCAGCTCTTTGTTTATTGCCTCCAGAGGCACATGATCAGTGTATGATAGCAAACATGATCAGCGCATGATCAGTCACATGATCAGCGCCATTAAGTCACGTGATCACTACATGATAGTCATGTGATCAGTCCATGCTCAGTCACGGTATCAGTGCATGATCAGCCACGTGATCAGTGCATGATCTGTCACATGATTAGTGTATGATCATCCACGTGATCAGTGCATGGGCAGTCATGTGATCAGTGCATGATATAGACGTGATCAGTGCATGATCAGTCTCGTGATCAGTGCATGATAGCCACGTGATCAGTGCATGATCAGTCACCTGATGGGTGTATGATCATTCACGTGACCTGTACATGGTAGCTACATGATCATTGCATGATCAGCCACGTGAGTAGTGCATGATAGCCACGTGATCACTGCATGATCAGTCACGTGATCAGTGCATGATCAGTCATGTGACCAGTACATGGTAGCTGCGTGATCATGGCATGATCAGCCACGTGAGCAGTGCATGATAGCCACGTGATCAGTGCATGATCAGTCACGTGATCAGTGCATGATCAGTCACGTGATCAGTGCATGATCAGCCACGTGATCAGTGCATGATCAGCCACGTGATCAGTGCATGTCAGCCACGTGATCAGTGCATGATAGCCACGTGATCAGTGCATGATCAGTCACGTGATCAGTGCATGATCAGTCACGTGATCAGTGCATGATCAGCCACGTGATCAGTGCATGATCAGCCACGTGATCAGTGCATGATCAGTTACGTGATCAGTGCATGATCAGTCACGTGATCAGTGCATGGTAGCCACGTGATCAGTGCATGATCAGCCACGTGATCAGTGCATGATAGCCACGTGATCAGTGCATGATCAGCCACGTGATCAGTGCATGATCAGCCACGTGATCAGTGCATGCTCAGTCACGTGATCTGGGCCTGCTGAGCTGCATGATTACTGTCTGCTCATCTGCTTGACAATTGCCAGCTGAGCTGCACGATTCCTGCCTGCTCAGCTGCTTGATTATTGCCAGCTGAGCAGCATGATTCCTCACACCTGTGTTCCATGATTATTGCCTGCTGACTGTTTGATTCGTGCCTACTCAGCTCTTTGTTTATTGCCTCCAGAGGCACATGATCAGTGTATGATAGCAAACATGATCAGTGCATGATCAGTCACATGATCAGTGCCATTAAGTCACGTGATCACTACATGATAGTCATGTGATCAGTCCATGCTCAGTCACGTATCAGTGCATGATCAGCCACGTGATCAGTGCATGATCTGTCACAAGATTAGTGTATGATCATCCACGTGATCAGTGCATGGGCAGTCATGTGATCAGTGCATGATATAGACGTGATCAGTGCATGATCAGTCACGTGATCAGTGCATGATCAGTCACCTGATGGGTGTATGATCATTCACGTGACCTGTACATGGTAGCTACATGATCATTGCATGATCAGCCACGTGAGTAGTGCATGATAGCCACGTGATCAGTGCATGATCAGTCACGTGATCAGTGCATGATCAGTCATGTGACCAGTACATGGTAGCTGCGTGATCATGCATGATCAGCCACGTGATCAGTGCATGATAGCCACGTGATCAGTGCATGATCAGACACGTGATCAGTGCATGATCAGTCACGTGATCAGTGCATGATCAGCCACGTGATCAGTGCATGATCAGTCACGTGATCAGTGCATGATCAGTCACGTGATCAGTGCATGATAGCTACGTGATCAGTGCATGATCAGCCACGTGATCAGTGCATGATCAGCCACGTGATCAGTGCATGATCAGTCACGTGATCAGTGTGTGATCAGCCACGTGATCAGTGCATGATAGCCACGTGATCAGTGCATGATAGCCACGTGATCAGTGCATGATCAGTCATGTGATACGTGTGTGATCAGCCACGTGATCAGTGCATGATATCCACGTGATCAGTGCATGACAGCCACGTGATCAGTGCATGATAGCCACGTGATCAGTGCATGATCAGTCACGTGATACATGTGTGATCAGCCACGTGATCAGTGCATGATGAGCCACGTGATCAGTGCAGGATCAATTACGTGATCAGTGCATGATCAGTCACGTGACCAGTACATGGTTGCTACGTGATCGTTGCATGATCAGCCACGTGAGCAGAGCATGATAGCCACGTGATCAGTGCATGATCAGTCACGTGATCAGTACATGATCAGTCACGTGAACAGTGCATGATCATTTACGTGATCTGTGCATGATCAGTCACGTGACCAGTATATGGTAGCTACGTGATCATTCCATGACGAGCCACGTGAGCAGTGCATGATAGCCACGTGATGTGTGCATGAGTTACGTGAGCAGAGTATGATCAGCCACGTGATCAGTGCATGAGTGCCACGTGATCAGTGCATGATATGTCACGTGACAGGTGTGTGATCAGCCACGTGAACAGTGCATGTTCAGCCACGTGATCAGTGCATGATAGCCACGTGATCAGTGCATGATCAGTTACGTGAGCAGTGTATGATCAGCCACGTGATCAGTGCATGGTCAGACACGTGAACAGTGTATGATCAGCCACGTGATCAGTGCATGATATCCAAGTGATCAGTGCATGATCATCACGTGATCAGTGTATGATCAGCCACGTGAACAGTGCATGCTCAGTCACGTGATCTGGGCCTGCTGAGCTGCGTGATTACTGTCTGCTCATCTGCTTGACAATTGCCAGCTGAGCTGCACGATTCCTGCCTGTCATCTGCTTGACAATTGCCAGCTGTGCTGCGTAATTCCTGCCTGCTCAGCTGCTTGATTATTGCCAGCTGAGCAGCATGATTCCTCACAGCTGAGTTCCATGATTATTGCCTGCTGACTGTTTGATTCGTGCCTACTCAGCTCTTTGTTTATTGCCTCCAGAGGCACATGATCAGTGTATGATAGCAAACATGATCAGCGCATGATCAGTCACATGATCAGCGCCATTAAGTCACGTGATCACTACATGATAGTCATGTGATCAGTCCATGCTCAGTCACGGTATCAGTGCATGATCAGCCACGTGATCAGTGCATGATCTGTCACATGATTAGTGTATGATCATCCACGTGATCAGTGCATGGGCAGTCATGTGATCAGTGCATGATATAGACGTGATCAGTGCATGATCAGTCTCGTGATCAGTGCATGATAGCCACGTGATCAGTGCATGATCAGTCACCTGATGGGTGTATGATCATTCACGTGACCTGTACATGGTAGCTACATGATCATTGCATGATCAGCCACGTGAGTAGTGCATGATAGCCACGTGATCACTGCATGATCAGTCACGTGATCAGTGCATGATCAGTCATGTGACCAGTACATGGTAGCTGCGTGATCATGGCATGATCAGCCACGTGAGCAGTGCATGATAGCCACGTGATCAGTGCATGATCAGTCACGTGATCAGTGCATGATCAGTCACGTGATCAGTGCATGATCAGCCACGTGATCAGTGCATGATCAGTCACGTGATCAGTGCATGATCAGCCACGTGATCAGTGCATGATCAGCACGTGATCAGTGCATGATCAGCCACGTGATCAGTGCATGATAGCCACGTGATCAGTGCATGATCAGTCACGTGATCAGTGCATGATCAGTCACGTGATCAGTGCATGATCAGCCACGTGATCAGTGCATGATCAGCCACGTGATCAGTGCATGATCAATTACGTGATCAGTGCATGATCAGTCACGTGATCAGTACATGTAGCTACGTGATCATTGCATGATCAGCCACGTGATCAGTGCATGATAGCCACGTGATCAGTGCATGATAGCCACGTGATCAGTGCATGATCAGTCATGTGATCGTGTGTGATCAGCCACGTGATCAGTGCATGATATCCACGTGATCAGTGCATGATCAGCCACGTGATCAGTGCATGAGCCACGTGATCAGTGCATGATCAGTCACGTGATCATGTGTGATCAGTCACGTGATCAGTGCATGATCAGCCACGTGATCAGTGCATGATGAGCCACGTGATCAGTGCATGATCAATTACGTGATCAGTGCATGATCAGTCACGTGACCAGTACATGGTTGCTACGTGATCGTGCATGATCAGCCACGTGATCAGTGCATGATAGCCACGTGATCAGTGCATGATCAGTCACGTGATCAGTGCATGATCAGTCACGTGAACAGTGCATGATCATTTACGTGATCTGTGCATGATCAGTCACGTGACCAGTATATGGTTGCTACGTGATCATTCCATGACGAGCCACGTGAGCAGTGCATGATAGCCACGTGATGTGTGCATGAGTTACGTGAGCAGAGTATGATCAGCCACGTGATCAGTGCATGAGTGCCACGTGATCAGTGCATGATATGTCACGTGACAGGTGTGTGATCAGCCACGTGAACAGTGCATGTTCAGCCACGTGATCAGTGCATGATAGCCACGTGATCAGTGCATGATCAGTTACGTGAGCAGTGTATGATCAGCCACGTGATCAGTGCATGGTCAGACACGTGATCAGTGTATGATCAGCCACGTGATCAGTGCATGATATCCAAGTGATCAGTGCATGATCATCACGTGATCAGTGTATGATCAGCCACGTGAACAGTGCATGCTCAGTCACGTGATCAGGGCCTGCTGAGCTGCGTGATTACTGTCTGCTCATCTGCTTGACAATTGCCAGCTGAGCTGCACGATTCCTGCCTGCTCAGCTGCTTGATTATTGCCAGCTGAGCAGCATGATTCCTCACACCTGTGTTCCATGATTATTGCCTGCTGACTGTTTGATTCGTGCCTACTCAGCTCTTTGTTTATTGCCTCCAGAGGCACATGATCAGTGTATGATAGCAAACATGATCAGCGCATGATCAGTCACATGATCAGCGCCATTAAGTCACGTGATCACTACATGATAGTCATGTGATCAGTCCATGCTCAGTCACGGTATCAGTGCATGATCAGCCACGTGATCAGTGCATGATCTGTCACATGATCAGTGTATGATCATCCACGTGATCAGTGCATGGGCAGTCATGTGATCAGTGCATGATATAGACGTGATCAGTGCATGATCAGTCACGTGATCAGTGCATGATAGCCACGTGATCAGTGCATGATCAGTCACCTGATGGGTGTATGATCATTCACGTGACCTGTACATGGTAGCTACATGATCATTGCATGATCAGCCACGTGAGTAGTGCATGATAGCCACGTGATCAGTGCATGATCAGTCACGTGATCAGTGCATGATCAGTCATGTGACCAGTGCATGGTAGCTGCGTGATCATGCATGATCAGCCACGTGATCAGTGCATGATAGCCACGTGATCAGTGCATGATCAGACACGTGATCAGTGCATGATCAGTCACGTGATCAGTGCATGATCAGCCACGTGATCAGTGCATGATCAGTCACGTGATCAGTGCATGATCAGCCACGTGATCAGTGCATGATCAGTCACGTGATCAGTGCATGATATAGACGTGATCAGTGCATGATCAGTCACGTGATCAGTGCATGATAGCCACGTGATCAGTGCATGATCAGTCACGTGATCAGTGCATGATCAGTCACGTGACCAGTACATGGTAGCTACATGATCATTGCATGATCAGCCACGTGATCAGTGCATGATAGCCACGTGATCAGTGCATGATCAGTCACGTGATCAGTGCATGATCAGTCATGTGATCAGTGCATGATAGCTGCGTGATCATGCATGATCAGCCACGTGATCAGTGCATGATAGCCACGTGATCAGTGCATGATCAGCCACGTGATCAGTGCATGATCAGTCACGTGATCAGTGCATGATCAGCCACGTGATCAGTGCATGATAGCCACGTGATCAGTGCATGATCAGTCACGTGATCAGTGCATGATCAGTCACGTGATCAGTGCATGATCAGCCACGTGATCAGTGCATGATCAGCCACGTGATCAGTGCATGATCAATTACGTGATCAGTGCATGATCAGTCACGTGATCAGTACATGGTAGCTACGTGATCAGTGCATGATCAGCCACGTGATCAGTGCATGATAGCCACGTGATCAGTGCATGATAGCCACGTGATCAGTGCATGATCAGTCATGTGATCGTGTGTGATCAGCCACGTGATCAGTGCATGATATCCACGTGATCAGTGCATGACAGCCACGTGATCAGTGCATGATAGCCACGTGATCAGTGCATGATCAGTCACGTGATACATGTGTGATCAGCCACGTGATCAGTGCATGATGAGCCACGTGATCAGTGCAGGATCAATTACGTGATCAGTGCATGATCAGTCACGTGACCAGTACATGGTTGCTACGTGATCGTTGCATGATCAGCCACGTGAGCAGTGCATGATAGCCACGTGATCAGTGCATGATCAGTCACGTGATCAGTACATGATCAGTCACGTGAACAGTGCATGATCATTTACGTGATCAGTGCATGATCAGTCACGTGACCAGTATATGGTAGCTACGTGATCATTCCATGACGAGCCACGTGAGCAGTGCATGATAGCCACGTGATGTGTGCATGAGTTACGTGAGCAGAGTATGATCAGCCACGTGATCAGTGCATGAGTGCCACGTGATCAGTGCATGATATGTCACGTGACAGGTGTGTGATCAGCCACGTGAACAGTGCATGTTCAGCCACGTGATCAGTGCATGATAGCCACGTGATCAGTGCATGATCAGTTACGTGAGCAGTGTATGATCAGCCACGTGATCAGTGCATGGTCAGACACGTGAACAGTGTATGATCAGCCACGTGATCAGTGCATGATATCCAAGTGATCAGTGCATGATCATCACGTGATCAGTGTATGATCAGCCACGTGAACAGTGCATGCTCAGTCACGTGATCTGGGCCTGCTGAGCTGCGTGATTACTGTCTGCTCATCTGCTTGACAATTGCCAGCTGAGCTGCACGATTCCTGCCTGTCATCTGCTTGACAATTGCCAGCTGTGCTGCGTAATTCCTGCCTGCTCAGCTGCTTGATTATTGCCAGCTGAGCAGCATGATTCCTCACACCTGAGTTCCATGATTATTGCCTGCTGACTGTTTGATTCGTGCCTACTCAGCTCTTTGTTTATTGCCTCCAGAGGCACATGATCAGTGTATGATAGCAAACATGATCAGCGCATGATCAGTCACATGATCAGCGCCATTAAGTCACGTGATCACTACATGATAGTCATGTGATCAGTCCATGCTCAGTCACGGTATCAGTGCATGATCAGCCACGTGATCAGTGCATGATCTGTCACATGATTAGTGTATGATCATCCACGTGATCAGTGCATGGGCAGTCATGTGATCAGTGCATGATATAGACGTGATCAGTGCATGATCAGTCTCGTGATCAGTGCATGATAGCCACGTGATCAGTGCATGATCAGTCACCTGATGGGTGTATGATCATTCACGTGACCTGTACATGGTAGCTACATGATCATTGCATGATCAGCCACGTGAGTAGTGCATGATAGCCACGTGATCACTGCATGATCAGTCACGTGATCAGTGCATGATCAGTCATGTGACCAGTACATGGTAGCTGCGTGATCATGGCATGATCAGCCACGTGAGCAGTGCATGATAGCCACGTGATCAGTGCATGATCAGTCACGTGATCAGTGCATGATCAGTCACGTGATCAGTGCATGATCAGCCACGTGATCAGTGCATGATCAGTCACGTGATCAGTGCATGATCAGCCACGTGATCAGTGCATGATCACGTGATCAGTGCATGATCAGCCACGTGATCAGTGCATGATCAGCCACGTGATCAGTGCATGATCAGTCACGTGATCAGTGCATGATCAGTCACGTGATCAGTGCATGATCAGCCACGTGATCAGTGCATGATCAGCCACGTGATCAGTGCATGATAGCCACGTGATCAGTGCATGATAGCCACGTGATCAGTGCATGATCAGTCATGTGATACGTGTGTGATCAGCCACGTGATCAGTGCATGATATCCACGTGATCAGTGCATGACAGCCACGTGATCAGTGCATGAGAGCCACGTGATCAGTGCATGATCAGTCACGTGATACATGTGTGATCAGCCACGTGATCAGTGCATGATGAGCCACGTGATCAGTGCATGATCAATTACGTGATCAGTGCATGATCAGTCACGTGACCAGTACATGGTTGCTACGTGATCGTTGCATGATCAGCCACGTGAGCAGTGCATGATAGCCACGTGATCAGTGCATGATCAGTCACGTGATCAGTACATGATCAGTCACGTGAACAGTGCATGATCATTCGTGATCAGTGCATGATCAGTCACGTGACCAGTATATGGTTGCTACGTGATCATTCCATGACAGCCACGTGAGCAGTGCATGATAGCCACGTGATGTGTGCATGAGTTACGTGAGCAGAGTATGATCAGCCACGTGATCAGTGCATGAGTGCCACGTGATCAGTGCATGATATGTCACGTGACAGGTGTGTGATCAGCCACGTGAACAGTGCATGTTCAGCCACGTGATCAGTGCATGATAGCCACGTGATCAGTGCATGATCAGTTACGTGAGCAGTGTATGATCAGCCACGTGATCAGTGCATGGTCAGACACGTGAACAGTGTATGATCAGCCACGTGATCAGTGCATGATATCCAAGTGATCAGTGCATGATCATCACGTGATCAGTGTATGATCAGCCACGTGAACAGTGCATGCTCAGTCACGTGATCAGGGCCTGCTGAGCTGCGTGATTACTGTCTGCTCATCTGCTTGACAATTGCCAGCTGAGCTGCACGATTCCTGCCTGTCATCTGCTTGACAATTGCCAGCTGTGCTGCGTAATTCCTGCCTGCTCAGCTGCTTGATTATTGCCAGCTGAGCAGCATGATTCCTCACACCTGAGTTCCATGATTATTGCCTGCTGACTGTTTGATTCGTGCCTACTCAGCTCTTTGTTTATTGCCTCCAGAGGCACATGATCAGTGTATGATAGCAAACATGATCAGCGCATGATCAGTCACATGATCAGCGCCATTAAGTCACGTGATCACTACATGATAGTCATGTGATCAGTCCATGCTCAGTCACGGTATCAGTGCATGATCAGCCACGTGATCAGTGCATGATCTGTCACATGATCAGTGTATGATCATCCACGTGATCAGTGCATGGGCAGTCATGTGATCAGTGCATGATATAGACGTGATCAGTGCATGATCAGTCACGTGATCAGTGCATGATAGCCACGTGATCAGTGCATGATCAGTCACCTGATGGGTGTATGATCATTCACGTGACCTGTACATGGTAGCTACATGATCATTGCATGATCAGCCACGTGAGTAGTGCATGATAGCCACGTGATCAGTGCATGATCAGTCACGTGATCAGTGCATGATCAGTCATGTGACCAGTACATGGTAGCTGCGTGATGCATGATCAGCCACGTGATCAGTGCATGATAGCCACGTGATCAGTGCATGATCAGCCACGTGATCAGTGCATGATCAGTCACGTGATCAGTGCATGATCAGCCACGTGATCAGTGCATGATATCCACGTGATCAGTGCATGATCATCACGTGATCAGTGCATGATCAGCCACGTGATCAGTGCATGCTCAGTCACGTGATCAGGGCCTGCTGAGCTGCGTGATTACTGTCTGCTCATCTGCTTGACAATTGCCAGCTGAGCTGCACGATTCCTGCCTGCTCAGCTGCTTGATTATTGCCAGCTGAGCAGCATGATTCCTCACACCTGAGTTCCATGATTATTGCCTGCTGACTGTTTGATTCGTGCCTACTCAGCTCTTTGTTTATTGCCTCCAGAGGCACATGATCAGTGTATGATAGCAAACATGATCAGCGCATGATCAGTCACATGATCAGCGCCATTAAGTCACGTGATCACTACATGATAGTCATGTGATCAGTCCATGCTCAGTCACGGTATCAGTGCATGATCAGCCACGTGATCAGTGCATGATCTGTCACAAGATTAGTGTATGATCATCCACGTGATCAGTGCATGGGCAGTCATGTGATCAGTGCATGATATAGACGTGATCAGTGCATGATCAGTCACGTGATCAGTGCATGATAGCCACGTGATCAGTGCATGATCAGTCACCTGATGGGTGTATGATCATTCACGTGACCTGTACATGGTAGCTACATGATCATTGCATGATCAGCCACGTGAGTAGTGCATGATAGCCACGTGATCAGTGCATGATCAGTCACGTGATCAGTGCATGATCAGTCATGTGACCAGTACATGGTAGCGTGATCATGGCATGATCAGCCACGTGAGCAGTGCATGATAGCCACGTGATCAGTGCATGATCAGTCACGTGATCAGTGCATGATCAGTCACGTGATCAGTGCATGATCAGCCACGTGATCAGTGCATGATCAGTCACGTGATCAGTGCATGATCAGCCACGTGATCAGTGCATGATCAGCACGTGATCAGTGCATGATCAGCCACGTGATCAGTGCATGATCAGCCACGTGATCAGTGCATGATCAGTCACGTGATCAGTGCATGATCAGTCACGTGATCAGTGCATGATCAGCCACGTGATCAGTGCATGATCAGCCACGTGATCAGTGCATGATAGCCACGTGATCAGTGCATGATAGCCACGTGATCAGTGCATGATCAGTCATGTGATACGTGTGTGATCAGCCACGTGATCAGTGCATGATATCCACGTGATCAGTGCATGACAGCCACGTGATCAGTGCATGAGAGCCACGTGATCAGTGCATGATCAGTCACGTGATACATGTGTGATCAGCCACGTGATCAGTGCATGATGAGCCACGTGATCAGTGCAGGATCAATTACGTGATCAGTGCATGATCAGTCACGTGACCAGTACATGGTTGCTACGTGATCGTTGCATGATCAGCCACGTGAGCAGTGCATGATAGCCACGTGATCAGTGCATGATCAGTCACGTGATCAGTACATGATCAGTCACGTGAACAGTGCATGATCATTTACGTGATCTTTGCATGATCAGTCACGTGACCAGTATATGGTTGCTACGTGATCATTCCATGACGAGCCACGTGAGCAGTGCATGATAGCCACGTGATGTGTGCATGAGTTACGTGAGCAGAGTATGATCAGCCACGTGATCAGTGCATGAGTGCCACGTGATCAGTGCATGATATGTCACGTGACAGGTGTGTGATCAGCCACGTGAACAGTGCATGTTCAGCCACGTGATCAGTGCATGATAGCCACGTGATCAGTGCATGATCAGTTACGTGAGCAGTGTATGATCAGCCACGTGATCAGTGCATGGTCAGACACGTGAACAGTGTATGATCAGCCACGTGATCAGTGCATGATATCCAAGTGATCAGTGCATGATCATCACGTGATCAGTGTATGATCAGCCACGTGAACAGTGCATGCTCAGTCACGTGATCTGGGCCTGCTGAGCTGCGTGATTACTGTCTGCTCATCTGCTTGACAATTGCCAGCTGAGCTGCACGATTCCTGCCTGTCATCTGCTTGACAATTGCCAGCTGTGCTGCGTAATTCCTGCCTGCTCAGCTGCTTGATTATTGCCAGCTGAGCAGCATGATTCCTCACACCTGAGTTCCATGATTATTGCCTGCTGACTGTTTGATTCGTGCCTACTCAGCTCTTTGTTTATTGCCTCCAGAGGCACATGATCAGTGTATGATAGCAAACATGATCAGCGCATGATCAGTCACATGATCAGCGCCATTAAGTCACGTGATCACTACATGATAGTCATGTGATCAGTCCATGCTCAGTCACGGTATCAGTGCATGATCAGCCACGTGATCAGTGCATGATCTGTCACAAGATTAGTGTATGATCATCCACGTGATCAGTGCATGGGCAGTCATGTGATCAGTGCATGATATAGACGTGATCAGTGCATGATCAGTCTCGTGATCAGTGCATGATAGCCACGTGATCAGTGCATGATCAGTCACCTGATGGGTGTATGATCATTCACGTGACCTGTACATGGTAGCTACATGATCATTGCATGATCAGCCACGTGAGTAGTGCATGATAGCCACGTGATCAGTGCATGATCAGTCACGTGATCAGTGCATGATCAGTCATGTGACCAGTACATGGTAGCTGCGTGATCATGGCATGATCAGCCACGTGAGCAGTGCATGATAGCCACGTGATCAGTGCATGATCAGCCACGTGATCAGTGCATGATCAGTCACGTGATCAGTGCATGATCAGCCACGTGATCAGTGCATGATATCCACGTGATCAGTGCATGATCATCACGTGATCAGTGCATGATCAGCCACGTGATCAGTGCATGATCAGTCACGTGATCAGTGCCTGCTGAGCTGCGTGATTACTGTCTGCTCATCTGCTTGACAATTGCCAGCTGAGCTGCACGATTCCTGCCTGATCAGCTGCTTGATTATTGCCAGCTGAGCAGCATGATTCCTCACACCTGTGTTCCATGATTATTGCCTGCTGACTGTTTGATTCGTGCCTACTCAGCTCTTTGTTTATTGCCTCCAGAGGCACATGATCAGTGTATGATAGCAAACATGATCAGTGCATGATCAGTCACATGATCAGTGCCATTAAGTCACGTGATCAGTGCATGATAGTCATGTGATCAGTCCATGATCAGTCACGTGATCAGTGCATGATCAGCCACGTGATCAGTGCATGATCTGTCACATGATCAGTGTATGATCATCCACGTGATCAGTGCATGGGCAGTCATGTGATCAGTGCATGATATAGACGTGATCAGTGCATGATCAGTCACGTGATCAGTGCATGATAGCCACGTGATCAGTGCATGATCAGTCACCTGATGGGTGCATGATCATTCACGTGACCAGTACATGGTAGCTACATGATCATTGCATGATCAGCCACGTGAGTAGTGCATGATAGCCACGTGATCAGTGCATGATCAGTCACGTGATCAGTGCATGATCAGTCATGTGACCAGTACATGGTAGCTGCGTGATCATGGCATGATCAGCCACGTGAGCAGTGCATGATAGCCACGTGATCAGTGCATGATCAGTCACGTGATCAGTGCATGATCAGTCACGTGATCAGTGCATGATCAGCCACGTGATCAGTGCATGATCAGTCACGTGATCAGTGTATGATCAGCCACGTGATCAGTGCATGATAGCCACGTGATCAGTGCATGATCAGTCACGTGATCAGTGCATGATCAGTCACGTGATCAGTGCATGATCAGCCACGTGATCAGTGCATGATCAGCCACGTGATCAGTGCATGATCAGTTACGTGATCAGTGCATGATCAGTCACGTGATCAGTGCATGATAGCCACGTGATCAGTGCATGATCAGCCACGTGATCAGTGCATGATAGCCACGTGATCAGTGCATGATCAGTCACGTGATCAGTGTATGATCAGCCACGTGAACAGTGCATGCTCAGTCACGTGATCAGGGCCTGCTGAGCTGCGTGATTACTGTCTGCTCATCTGCTTGACAATTGCCAGCTGAGCTGCGATTCCTGCCTGCTCAGCTGCTTGATTATTGCCAGCTGAGCAGCATGATTCCTCACACCTGTGTTCCATGATTATTGCCTGCTGACTGTTTGATTCGTGCCTACTCAGCTCTTTGTTTATTGCCTCCAGAGGCACATGATCAGTGTATGATAGCAAACATGATCAGCGCATGATCAGTCACATGATCAGCGCCATTAAGTCACGTGATCACTACATGATAGTCATGTGATCAGTCCATGCTCAGTCACGGTATCAGTGCATGATCAGCCACGTGATCAGTGCATGATCTGTCACAAGATTAGTGTATGATCATCCACGTGATCAGTGCATGGGCAGTCATGTGATCAGTGCATGATATAGACGTGATCAGTGCATGATCAGTCACGTGATCAGTGCATGATAGCCACGTGATCAGTGCATGATCAGTCACCTGATGGGTGTATGATCATTCACGTGACCTGTACATGGTAGCTACATGATCATTGCATGATCAGCCACGTGAGTAGTGCATGATAGCCACGTGATCAGTGCATGATCAGTCACGTGATCAGTGCATGATCAGTCATGTGATCAGTGCATGGTAGCTGCGTGATCATGGCATGATCAGCCACGTGATCAGTGCATGATAGCCACGTGATCAGTGCATGATCAGTCACGTGATCAGTGCATGATCAGTCACGTGATCAGTGCATGATCAGCCACGTGATCAGTGCATGATCAGCCACGTGATCAGTGCATGATCAATTACGTGATCAGTGCATGATCAGTCACGTGATCAGTGCATGGTAGCTACGTGATCAGTGCATGATCAGCCACGTGATCAGTGCATGATAGCCACGTGATCAGTGCATGATAGCCACGTGATCAGTGCATGATCAGTCATGTGATACGTGTGTGATCAGCCACGTGATCAGTGCATGATATCCACGTGATCAGTGCATGACAGCCACGTGATCAGTGCATGAGAGCCACGTGATCAGTGCATGATCAGTCACGTGATACATGTGTGATCAGCCACGTGATCAGTGCATGATGAGCCACGTGATCAGTGCAGGATCAATTACGTGATCAGTGCATGATCAGTCACGTGACCAGTACATGGTTGCTACGTGATCGTTGCATGATCAGCCACGTGAGCAGAGCATGATAGCCACGTGATCAGTGCATGATCAGTCACGTGATCAGTACATGATCAGTCACGTGAACAGTGCATGATCATTTACGTGATCTTTGCATGATCAGTCACGTGACCAGTATATGGTTGCTACGTGATCATTCCATGACGAGCCACGTGAGCAGTGCATGATAGCCACGTGATGTGTGCATGAGTCACGTGAGCAGAGTATGATCAGCCACGTGATCAGTGCATGAGTGCCACGTGATCAGTGCATGATATGTCACGTGACAGGTGTGTGATCAGCCACGTGAACAGTGCATGTTCAGCCACGTGATCAGTGCATGATAGCCACGTGATCAGTGCATGATCAGTTACGTGAGCAGTGTATGATCAGCCACGTGATCAGTGCATGGTCAGACACGTGAACAGTGTATGATCAGCCACGTGATCAGTGCATGATATCCAAGTGATCAGTGCATGATCATCACGTGATCAGTGTATGATCAGCCACGTGAACAGTGCATGCTCAGTCACGTGATCTGGGCCTGCTGAGCTGCGTGATTACTGTCTGCTCATCTGCTTGACAATTGCCAGCTGAGCTGCACGATTCCTGCCTGTCATCTGCTTGACAATTGCCAGCTGTGCTGCGTAATTCCTGCCTGCTCAGCTGCTTGATTATTGCCAGCTGAGCAGCATGATTCCTCACACCTGAGTTCCATGATTATTGCCTGCTGACTGTTTGATTCGTGCCTACTCAGCTCTTTGTTTATTGCCTCCAGAGGCACATGATCAGTGTATGATAGCAAACATGATCAGCGCATGATCAGTCACATGATCAGCGCCATTAAGTCACGTGATCACTACATGATAGTCATGTGATCAGTCCATGCTCAGTCACGGTATCAGTGCATGATCAGCCACGTGATCAGTGCATGATCTGTCACAGATTAGTGTATGATCATCCACGTGATCAGTGCATGGGCAGTCATGTGATCAGTGCATGATATAGACGTGATCAGTGCATGATCAGTCTCGTGATCAGTGCATGATAGCCACGTGATCAGTGCATGATCAGTCACCTGATGGGTGTATGATCATTCACGTGACCTGTACATGGTAGCTACATGATCATTGCATGATCAGCCACGTGAGTAGTGCATGATAGCCACGTGATCACTGCATGATCAGTCACGTGATCAGTGCATGATCAGTCATGTGACCAGTACATGGTAGCTGCGTGATCATGGCATGATCAGCCACGTGAGCAGTGCATGATAGCCACGTGATCAGTGCATGATCAGTCACGTGATCAGTGCATGATCAGTCACGTGATCAGTGCATGATCAGCCACGTGATCAGTGCATGATAGCCACGTGATCAGTGCATGATCATCACGTGATCAGTGCATGATCAGCCACGTGATCAGTGCATGATCAGTCACGTGATCAGTGCATGCTGAGCTGCGTGATTCTGTCTGCTCATCTGCTTGACAATTGCCAGCTGAGCTGCATGATTCCTGCCTGATCAGCTGCTTGATTATTGCCAGCTGAGCAGCATGATTCCTCACACCTGTGTTCCATGATTATTGCCTGCTGACTGTTTGATTCGTGCCTACTCAGCTCTTTGTTTATTGCCTCCAGAGGCACATGATCAGTGTATGATAGCAAACATGATCAGCGCATGATCAGTCACATGATCAGTGCATTAAGTCACGTGATCAGTGCATGATAGTCATGTGATCAGTGCATGATCAGTCACGTATCAGTGCATGATCAGCCACGTGATCAGTGCATGATCAGTCACGTGATCAGTGTATGATCATCCACGTGATCAGTGCATGATCAGTCATGTGATCAGTGCATGATATAGACGTGATCAGTGCATGATCAGTCACGTGATCAGTGCATGATAGCCACGTGATCAGTGCATGATCAGTCACGTGATCAGTGCATGATCAGTCACGTGACCAGTACATGGTAGCTACATGATCATTGCATGATCAGCCACGTGAGTAGTGCATGATAGCCACGTGATCAGTGCATGATCAGTCACGTGATCAGTGCATGATCAGTCATGCAGTGCAGTGCATGATCAGTCACGTGATGCAGATCAGTGATCAGTGCATGATCAGCACGTGATCAGTGCAGTGCATGATAGCCACGTGATCAGTGCATGATCAGTCACGTGATCAGTGCATGATCAGTCACGTGATCAGTGCATGATCAGCCACGTGATCAGTGCATGATCAGCCACGTGATCAGTGCATGATCAGTTACGTGATCAGTGCATGATCAGTCACGTGATCAGTGCATGGTAGCTACGTGATCAGTGCATGATCAGCCACGTGATCAGTGCATGATAGCCACGTGATCAGTGCATGATCAGTCACGTGATCAGTGCATGATCAGCCACGTGAACAGTGCATGCTCAGTCACGTGATCAGGGCCTGCTGAGCTGCGTGATTACTGTCTGCTCATCTGCTTGACAATTGCCAGCTGAGCTGCACGATTCCTGCCTGCTCAGCTGCTTGATTATTGCCAGCTGAGCAGCATGATTCCTCACACCTGTGTTCCATGATTATTGCCTGCTGACTGTTTGATTCGTGCCTACTCAGCTCTTTGTTTATTGCCTCCAGAGGCACATGATCAGTGTATGATAGCAAACATGATCAGCGCATGATCAGTCACATGATCAGCGCCATTAAGTCACGTGATCACTACATGATAGTCATGTGATCAGTCCATGCTCAGTCACGGTATCAGTGCATGATCAGCCACGTGATCAGTGCATGATCTGTCACGTGATCAGTGTATGATCATCCACGTGATCAGTGCATGGGCAGTCATGTGATCAGTGCATGATATAGACGTGATCAGTGCATGATCAGTCACGTGATCAGTGCATGATAGCCACGTGATCAGTGCATGATCAGTCACCTGATGGGTGTATGATCATTCACGTGACCTGTACATGGTAGCTACATGATCATTGCATGATCAGCCACGTGAGTAGTGCATGATAGCCACGTGATCAGTGCATGATCAGTCACGTGATCAGTGCATGATAGCTGCGTGATCATGCATGATCAGCCACGTGATCAGTGCATGATAGCCACGTGATCAGTGCATGATCAGCCACGTGATCAGTGCATGATCAGTCACGTGATCAGTGCATGATCAGCCACGTGATCAGTGCATGATCAGCCACGTGATCAGTGCATGATCAGTCACGTGATCAGTGCATGATCAGTCACGTGATCAGTGCATGATAGCTACGTGATCAGTGCATGATCAGCCACGTGATCAGTGCATGATAGCCACGTGATCAGTGCATGATCAGCCACGTGATCAGTGCATGATCAGTCACGTGATCAGTGCATGATCAGTCACGTGACCAGTACATGGTAGCTGCGTGATCATGCATGATCAGCCACGTGATCAGTGCATGATAGCCACGTGATCAGTGCATGATCAGTCACGTGATCAGTGCATGATCAGTCACGTGATCAGTGCATGATCAGCCACGTGATCAGTGCATGATCAGCACGTGATCAGTGCATGATCAGCCACGTGATCAGTGCATGATAGCCACGTGATCAGTGCATGATCAGTCACGTGATCAGTGCATGATCAGTCACGTGATCAGTGCATGATCAGCCACGTGATCAGTGCATGATCAGCCACGTGATCAGTGCATGATCAGTTACGTGATCAGTGCATGATCAGTCACGTGACCAGTACATGGTAGCTACGTGATCATTGCATGATCAGCCACGTGATCAGTGCATGATAGCCACGTGATCAGTGCATGATCAGTCATGTGATCGTGTGTGATCAGCCACGTGATCAGTGCATGATATCCACGTGATCAGTGCATGACAGCCACGTGATCAGTGCATGATAGCCACGTGATCAGTGCATGATCAGTCACGTGATACATGTGTGATCAGCCACGTGATCAGTGCATGATGAGCCACGTGATCAGTGCATGATCAATTACGTGATCAGTGCATGATCAGTCACGTGACCAGTACATGGTTGCTACGTGATCGTTGCATGATCAGCCACGTGAGCAGTGCATGATAGCCACGTGATCAGTGCATGATCAGTCACGTGATCAGTACATGATCAGTCACGTGAACAGTGCATGATCATTTACGTGATCTGTGCATGATCAGTCACGTGACCAGTATATGGTAGCTACGTGATCATTCCATGACGAGCCACGTGAGCAGTGCATGATAGCCACGTGATGTGTGCATGAGTTACGTGAGCAGAGTATGATCAGCCACGTGATCAGTGCATGAGTGCCACGTGATCAGTGCATGATATGTCACGTGACAGGTGTGTGATCAGCCACGTGAACAGTGCATGTTCAGCCACGTGATCAGTGCATGATAGCCACGTGATCAGTGCATGATCAGTTACGTGAGCAGTGTATGATCAGCCACGTGATCAGTGCATGGTCAGACACGTGAACAGTGTATGATCAGCCACGTGATCAGTGCATGATATCCAAGTGATCAGTGCATGATCATCACGTGATCAGTGTATGATCAGCCACGTGAACAGTGCATGCTCAGTCACGTGATCTGGGCCTGCTGAGCTGCGTGATTACTGTCTGCTCATCTGCTTGACAATTGCCAGCTGAGCTGCACGATTCCTGCCTGCTCAGCTGCTTGATTATTGCCAGCTGAGCAGCATGATTCCTCACACCTGAGTTCCATGATTATTGCCTGCTGACTGTTTGATTCGTGCCTACTCAGCTCTTTGTTTATTGCCTCCAGAGGCACATGATCAGTGTATGATAGCAAACATGATCAGTGCATGATCAGTCACATGATCAGCGCCATTAAGTCACGTGATCACTACATGATAGTCATGTGATCAGTCCATGCTCAGTCACGGTATCAGTGCATGATCAGCCACGTGATCAGTGCATGATCTGTCACATGATCAGTGTATGATCATCCACGTGATCAGTGCATGGGCAGTCATGTGATCAGTGCATGATATAGACGTGATCAGTGCATGATCAGTCACGTGATCAGTGCATGATAGCCACGTGATCAGTGCATGATCAGCCACGTGATCAGTGCATGATCAGCCACGTGATCAGTGCATGATCAGTCACGTGATCATGTGTGATCAGCCACGTGATCAGTGCATGATGAGCCACGTGATCAGTGCATGATCAATTACGTGATCAGTGCATGATCAGTCACGTGACCAGTACATGGTTGCTACGTGATCGTTGCATGATCAGCCACGTGAGCAGTGCATGATAGCCACGTGATCAGTGCATGATCAGTCACGTGATCAGTGCATGATCAGTCACGTGATCAGTGCATGATCATTTACGTGATCAGTGCATGATCAGTCACGTGACCAGTATATGGTTGCTACGTGATCATTCCATGACGAGCCACGTGAGCAGTGCATGATAGCCACGTGATGTGTGCATGAGTCACGTGAGCAGAGTATGATCAGCCACGTGATCAGTGCATGAGTGCCACGTGATCAGTGCATGATATGTCACGTGACAGGTGTGTGATCAGCCACGTGAACAGTGCATGTTCAGCCACGTGATCAGTGCATGATAGCCACGTGATCAGTGCATGATCAGTTACGTGAGCAGTGTATGATCAGCCACGTGATCAGTGCATGGTCAGACACGTGAACAGTGTATGATCAGCCACGTGATCAGTGCATGATATCCAAGTGATCAGTGCATGATCATCACGTGATCAGTGTATGATCAGCCACGTGAACAGTGCATGCTCAGTCACGTGATCTGGGCCTGCTGAGCTGCGTGATTACTGTCTGCTCATCTGCTTGACAATTGCCAGCTGAGCTGCACGATTCCTGCCTGTCATCTGCTTGACAATTGCCAGCTGTGCTGCGTAATTCCTGCCTGCTCAGCTGCTTGATTATTGCCAGCTGAGCAGCATGATTCCTCACACCTGAGTTCCATGATTATTGCCTGCTGACTGTTTGATTCGTGCCTACTCAGCTCTTTGTTTATTGCCTCCAGAGGCACATGATCAGTGTATGATAGCAAACATGATCAGCGCATGATCAGTCACATGATCAGCGCCATTAAGTCACGTGATCACTACATGATAGTCATGTGATCAGTCCATGCTCAGTCACGGTATCAGTGCATGATCAGCCACGTGATCAGTGCATGATCTGTCACATGATTAGTGTATGATCATCCACGTGATCAGTGCATGGGCAGTCATGTGATCAGTGCATGATATAGACGTGATCAGTGCATGATCAGTCTCGTGATCAGTGCATGATAGCCACGTGATCAGTGCATGATCAGTCACCTGATGGGTGTATGATCATTCACGTGACCTGTACATGGTAGCTACATGATCATTGCATGATCAGCCACGTGAGTAGTGCATGATAGCCACGTGATCAGTGCATGATCAGTCACGTGATCAGTGCATGATCAGTCATGTGACCAGTACATGGTAGCTGCGTGATCATGGCATGATCAGCCACGTGAGCAGTGCATGATAGCCACGTGATCAGTGCATGATCAGACACGTGATCAGTGCATGATCAGTCACGTGATCAGTGCATGATCAGCCACGTGATCAGTGCATGATCAGGCACGTGATCAGTGTATGATCAGCCACGTGATCAGTGCATGATAGCCACGTGATCAGTGCATGATCAGTCACGTGATCAGTGCATGATCAGTCATGTGATCAGTGCATGATCAGCCACGTGATCAGTGCATGATCAGCCACGTGATCAGTGCATGATCAATTACGTGATCAGTGCATGATCAGTCACGTGACCAGTACATGGTAGCTACGTGATCATTGCATGATCAGCCACGTGATCAGTGCATGATAGCCACGTGATCAGTGCATGATAGCCACGTGATCAGTGCATGATCAGTCATGTGATCAGTGTGTGATCAGCCACGTGATCAGTGCATGATAGCCACGTGATCAGTGCATGATCAGCCACGTGATCAGTGCATGATAGCCACGTGATCAGTGCATGATCAGTCACGTGATCATGTGTGATCAGCCACGTGATCAGTGCATGATAGCCACGTGATCAGTGCATGATCAGCACGTGATCAGTGCATGATCAGCCACGTGAACAGTGCATGCTCAGTCACGTGATCTGGGCCTGCTGAGCTGCGTGATTACTGTCTGCTCATCTGCTTGACAATTGCCAGCTGAGCTGCACGATTCCTGCCTGCTCAGCTGCTTGATTATTGCCAGCTGAGCAGCATGATTCCTCACACCTGAGTTCCATGATTATTGCCTGCTGACTGTTTGATTCGTGCCTACTCAGCTCTTTGTTTATTGCCTCCAGAGGCACATGATCAGTGTATGATAGCAAACATGATCAGTGCATGATCAGTCACATGATCAGCGCCATTAAGTCACGTGATCACTGCATGATAGTCATGTGATCAGTCCATGCTCAGTCACGTATCAGTGCATGATCAGCCACGTGATCAGTGCATGATCTGTCACGTGATCAGTGTATGATCATACGTGATCAGTGCATGGGCAGTCATGTGATCAGTGCATGATATAGACGTGATCAGTGCATGATCAGTCACGTGATCAGTGCATGATAGCCACGTGATCAGTGCATGATCAGTCACCTGATGGGTGTATGATCATTCACGTGACCTGTACATGGTAGCTACATGATCATTGCATGATCAGCCACGTGAGTAGTGCATGATAGCCACGTGATCAGTGCATGATCAGTCACGTGATCAGTGCATGATCAGTCATGTGACCAGTACATGGTAGCTGCGTGATCATGCATGATCAGCCACGTGATCAGTGCATGATAGCCACGTGATCAGTGCATGATCAGCCACGTGATCAGTGCATGATCAGTCACGTGATCAGTGCATGATCAGCCACGTGATCAGTGCATGATATCCACGTGATCAGTGCATGATCATCACGTGATCAGTGCATGATCAGCCACGTGATCAGTGCATGATCAGTCACGTGATCAGTGCCTGCTGAGCTGCGTGATTACTGTCTGCTCATCTGCTTGACATTGCCAGCTGAGCTGCACGATTCCTGCCTGCTCAGCTGCTTGATTATTGCCAGCTGAGCAGCATGATTCCTCACACCTGTGTTCCATGATTATTGCCTGCTGACTGTTTGATTCGTGCCTACTCAGCTCTTTGTTTATTGCCTCCAGAGGCACATGATCAGTGTATGATAGCAAACATGATCAGTGCATGATCAGTCACATGATCAGTGCCATTAAGTCACGTGATCACCATGATAGTCATGTGATCAGTCCATGCTCAGTCACGGTATCAGTGCATGATCAGCCACGTGATCAGTGCATGATCTGTCACATGATCAGTGTATGATCATCCACGTGATCAGTGCATGGGCAGTCATGTGATCAGTGCATGATATAGACGTGATCAGTGCATGATCAGTCACGTGATCAGTGCATGATAGCCACGTGATCAGTGCATGATCAGTCACCTGATGGGTGTATGATCATTCACGTGACCAGTACATGGTAGCTACATGATCATTGCATGATCAGCCACGTGAGTAGTGCATGATAGCCACGTGATCAGTGCATGATCAGTCACGTGATCAGTGCATGATCAGTCATGTGACCAGTACATGGTAGCTGCGTGATCATGGCATGATCAGCCACGTGAGCAGTGCATGATAGCCACGTGATCAGTGCATGATCAGTCACGTGATCAGTGCATGATCAGTCACGTGATCAGTGCATGATCAGCCACGTGATCAGTGCATGATCAGCCACGTGATCAGTGTATGATCAGCCACGTGATCAGTGCATGATAGCCACGTGATCAGTGCATGATCAGTCACGTGATCAGTGCATGATCAGTCACGTGATCAGTGCATGATCAGCCACGTGATCAGTGCATGATCAGCCACGTGATCAGTGCATGATCAGTTACGTGATCAGTGCATGATCAGTCACGTGATCAGTGCATGGTAGCACGTGATCAGTGCATGATCAGCCACGTGATCAGTGCATGATAGCCACGTGATCAGTGCATGATCAGCCACGTGATCAGTGTATGATCAGCCACGTGAACAGTGCATGCTCAGTCACGTGATCTGGGCCTGCTGAGCTGCGTGATTACTGTCTGCTCATCTGCTTGACAATTGCCAGCTGAGCTGCGATTCCTGCCTGCTCAGCTGCTTGATTATTGCCAGCTGAGCAGCATGATTCCTCACACCTGTGTTCCATGATTATTGCCTGCTGACTGTTTGATTCGTGCCTACTCAGCTCTTTGTTTATTGCCTCCAGAGGCACATGATCAGTGTATGATAGCAAACATGATCAGCGCATGATCAGTCACATGATCAGCGCCATTAAGTCACGTGATCACTACATGATAGTCATGTGATCAGTCCATGCTCAGTCACGGTATCAGTGCATGATCAGCCACGTGATCAGTGCATGATCTGTCACAAGATTAGTGTATGATCATCCACGTGATCAGTGCATGCAGTCATGTGATCAGTGCATGATATAGGCGTGATCAGTGCATGATCAGTCTCGTGATCAGTGCATGATAGCCACGTGATCAGTGCATGATCAGTCACCTGATGGGTGTATGATCATTCACGTGACCTGTACATGGTAGCTACATGATCATTGCATGATCAGCCACGTGAGTAGTGCATGATAGCCACGTGATCAGTGCATGATCAGTCACGTGATCAGTGCATGATCAGTCATGTGACCAGTACATGGTAGCTGCGTGATCATGGCATGATCAGCCACGTGATCAGTGCATGATAGCCACGTGATCAGTGCATGATCAGACACGTGATCAGTGCATGATCAGTCACGTGATCAGTGCATGATCAGCCACGTGATCAGTGCATGATCAGCCACGTGATCAGTGCATGATCAGTACGTGATCAGTGCATGATCAGTCACGTGATCAGTATGGTAGCTACGTGATCAGTGCATGATCAGCCACGTGATCAGTGCATGATAGCCACGTGATCAGTGCATGATAGCCACGTGATCAGTGCATGATCAGTCATGTGATACGTGTGTGATCAGCCACGTGATCAGTGCATGATATCCACGTGATCAGTGCATGACAGCCACGTGATCAGTGCATGAGAGCCACGTGATCAGTGCATGATCAGTCACGTGATACATGTGTGATCAGCCACGTGATCAGTGCATGATGAGCCACGTGATCAGTGCAGGATCAATTACGTGATCAGTGCATGATCAGTCACGTGACCAGTACATGGTTGCTACGTGATCGTTGCATGATCAGCCACGTGAGCAGAGCATGATAGCCACGTGATCAGTGCATGATCAGTCACGTGATCAGTACATGATCAGTCACGTGAACAGTGCATGATCATTACGTGATCTTTGCATGATCAGTCACGTGACCAGTATATGGTTGCTCGTGATCATTCCATGACGAGCCACGTGAGCAGTGCATGATAGCCACGTGATGTGTGCATGAGTTACGTGAGCAGAGTATGATCAGCCACGTGATCAGTGCATGAGTGCCACGTGATCAGTGCATGATATGTCACGTGACAGGTGTGTGATCAGCCACGTGAACAGTGCATGTTCAGCCACGTGATCAGTGCATGATAGCCACGTGATCAGTGCATGATCAGTTACGTGAGCAGTGTATGATCAGCCACGTGATCAGTGCATGGTCAGACACGTGAACAGTGTATGATCAGCCACGTGATCAGTGCATGATATCCAAGTGATCAGTGCATGATCATCACGTGATCAGTGTATGATCAGCCACGTGAACAGTGCATGCTCAGTCACGTGATCTGGGCCTGCTGAGCTGCGTGATTACTGTCTGCTCATCTGCTTGACAATTGCCAGCTGAGCTGCACGATTCCTGCCTGTCATCTGCTTGACAATTGCCAGCTGTGCTGCGTAATTCCTGCCTGCTCAGCTGCTTGATTATTGCCAGCTGAGCAGCATGATTCCTCACACCTGAGTTCCATGATTATTGCCTGCTGACTGTTTGATTCGTGCCTACTCAGCTCTTTGTTTATTGCCTCCAGAGGCACATGATCAGTGTATGATAGCAAACATGATCAGCGCATGATCAGTCACATGATCAGCGCCATTAAGTCACGTGATCACTACATGATAGTCATGTGATCAGTCCATGCTCAGTCACGGTATCAGTGCATGATCAGCCACGTGATCAGTGCATGATCTGTCACAAGATTAGTGTATGATCATCCACGTGATCAGTGCATGGGCAGTCATGTGATCAGTGCATGATATAGACGTGATCAGTGCATGATCAGTCTCGTGATCAGTGCATGATAGCCACGTGATCAGTGCATGATCAGTCACCTGATGGGTGTATGATCATTCACGTGACCTGTACATGGTAGCTACATGATCATTGCATGATCAGCCACGTGAGTAGTGCATGATAGCCACGTGATCAGTGCATGATCAGTCACGTGATCAGTGCATGATCAGTCATGTGACCAGTACATGGTAGCTGCGTGATCATGGCATGATCAGCCACGTGAGCAGTGCATGATAGCCACGTGATCAGTGCATGATCAGACACGTGATCAGTGCATGATCAGTCACGTGATCAGTGCATGATCAGCCACGTGATCAGTGCATGATAGCCACGTGATCAGTGCATGATCATCACGTGATCAGTGCATGATCAGCCACGTGATCAGTGCATGATCAGTCACGTGATCAGTGCCTGCTGAGCTGCGTGATTACTGTCTGCTCATCTGCTTGACAATTGCCAGCTGAGCTGCATGATTCCTGCCTGATCAGCTGCTTGATCATTGCCAGCTGAGCAGCATGATTCCTCACCTGTGTTCCATGATTATTGCCTGCTGACTGTTTGATTCGTGCCTACTCAGCTCTTTGTTTATTGCCTCCAGAGGCACATGATCAGTGCATGATAGCAAACATGATCAGCGCATGATCAGTCACATGATCAGTGCCATTAAGTCACGTGATCAGTGCATGATAGTCATGTGATCAGTCCATGATCAGTCACGTATCAGTGCATGATCAGCCACGTGATCAGTGCATGATCTGTCACGTGATCAGTGTATGATCATCCACGTGATCAGTGCATGCAGTCATGTGATCAGTGCATGATATAGACGTGATCAGTGCATGATCAGTCACGTGATCAGTGCATGATAGCCACGTGATCAGTGCATGATCAGTCACGTGATCAGTGTATGATCATTCACGTGACCAGTACATGGTAGCTACGTGATCATTGCATGATCAGCCACGTGAGTAGTGCATGATAGCCACGTGATCAGTGCATGATCAGTCACGTGATCAGTGCATGATCAGTCATGTGACCAGTACATGGTAGCTGCGTGATCATGGCATGATCAGCCACGTGATCAGTGCATGATAGCCACGTGATCAGTGCATGATCAGTCACGTGATCAGTGCATGATCAGTCACGTGATCAGTGCATGATCAGCCACGTGATCAGTGCATGATCAGTCACGTGATCAGTGCATGATCAGCCACGTGATCAGTGCATGATAGCCACGTGATCAGTGCATGATCAGTCACGTGATCAGTGCATGATCAGTCACGTGATCAGTGCATGATCAGCCACGTGATCAGTGCATGATCAGCCACGTGATCAGTGCATGATCAGTTACGTGATCAGTGCATGATCAGTCACGTGATCAGTGCATGGTAGCACGTGATCAGTGCATGATCAGCCACGTGATCAGTGCATGATAGCCACGTGATCAGTGCATGATCAGTCACGTGATCAGTGCATGATCAGCCACGTGAACAGTGCATGCTCAGTCACGTGATCAGGGCCTGCTGAGCTGCGTGATTACTGTCTGCTCATCTGCTTGACAATTGCCAGCTGAGCTGCACGATTCCTGCCTGCTCAGCTGCTTGATTATTGCCAGCTGAGCAGCATGATTCCTCACACCTGTGTTCCATGATTATTGCCTGCTGACTGTTTGATTCGTGCCTACTCAGCTCTTTGTTTATTGCCTCCAGAGGCACATGATCAGTGTATGATAGCAAACATGATCAGCGCATGATCAGTCACATGATCAGCGCCATTAAGTCACGTGATCACTACATGATAGTCATGTGATCAGTCCATGCTCAGTCACGTATCAGTGCATGATCAGCCACGTGATCAGTGCATGATCTGTCACAAGATTAGTGTATGATCATCCACGTGATCAGTGCATGGGCAGTCATGTGATCAGTGCATGATATAGACGTGATCAGTGCATGATCAGTCCGTGATCAGTGCATGATAGCCACGTGATCAGTGCATGATCAGTCACCTGATGGGTGTATGATCATTCACGTGACCTGTACATGGTAGCTACATGATCATTGCATGATCAGCCACGTGAGTAGTGCATGATAGCCACGTGATCAGTGCATGATCAGTCACGTGATCAGTGCATGATAGCTGCGTGATCATGGCATGATCAGCCACGTGATCAGTGCATGATAGCCACGTGATCAGTGCATGATCAGTCACGTGATCAGTGCATGATCAGTCACGTGATCAGTGCATGATCAGCCACGTGATCAGTGCATGATCAGCCACGTGATCAGTGCATGATCAGTCACGTGATCAGTGCATGATCATCACGTGATCAGTGCATGATAGCTACGTGATCAGTGCATGATCAGCCACGTGATCAGTGCATGATAGCCGTGATCAGTGCATGATCAGCCACGTGATCAGTGCATGATCAGTCACGTGATCAGTGCATGATCAGTCATGTGACCAGTACATGGTAGCTCGTGATCATGCATGATCAGCCACGTGATCAGTGCATGATAGCCACGTGATCAGTGCATGATCAGTCACGTGATCAGTGCATGATCAGTCACGTGATCAGTGCATGATCAGCCACGTGATCAGTGCATGATCAGTCACGTGATCAGTGCATGATCAGCCACGTGATCAGTGCATGATAGCCACGTGATCAGTGCATGATCAGTCACGTGATCAGTGCATGATCAGTCACGTGATCAGTGTATGATCAGCCACGTGATCAGTGCATGATCAGCCACGTGATCAGTGCATGATCAGTTACGTGATCAGTGCATGATCAGTCACGTGACCAGTACATGGTAGCTCGTGATCATGCATGATCAGCCACGTGATCAGTGCATGATAGCCACGTGATCAGTGCATGATCAGTCATGTGATCGTGTGTGATCAGCCACGTGATCAGTGCATGATATCCACGTGATCAGTGCATGACAGCCACGTGATCAGTGCATGAGCCACGTGATCAGTGCATGATCAGTCACGTGATACATGTGTGATCAGCCACGTGATCAGTGCATGATGAGCCACGTGATCAGTGCAGGATCAATTACGTGATCAGTGCATGATCAGTCACGTGACCAGTACATGGTTGCTACGTGATCGTTGCATGATCAGCCACGTGAGCAGTGCATGATAGCCACGTGATCAGTGCATGATCAGTCACGTGATCAGTACATGATCAGTCACGTGAACAGTGCATGATCATTCGTGATCTGTGCATGATCAGTCACGTGACCAGTATATGGTAGCTACGTGATCATTCCATGACGAGCCACGTGAGCAGTGCATGATAGCCACGTGATGTGTGCATGAGTTACGTGAGCAGAGTATGATCAGCCACGTGATCAGTGCATGAGTGCCACGTGATCAGTGCATGATATGTCACGTGACAGGTGTGTGATCAGCCACGTGAACAGTGCATGTTCAGCCACGTGATCAGTGCATGATAGCCACGTGATCAGTGCATGATCAGTTACGTGAGCAGTGTATGATCAGCCACGTGATCAGTGCATGGTCAGACACGTGAACAGTGTATGATCAGCCACGTGATCAGTGCATGATATCCAAGTGATCAGTGCATGATCATCACGTGATCAGTGTATGATCAGCCACGTGAACAGTGCATGCTCAGTCACGTGATCTGGGCCTGCTGAGCTGCGTGATTACTGTCTGCTCATCTGCTTGACAATTGCCAGCTGAGCTGCACGATTCCTGCCTGCTCAGCTGCTTGATTATTGCCAGCTGAGCAGCATGATTCCTCACCTGAGTTCCATGATTATTGCCTGCTGACTGTTTGATTCGTGCCTACTCAGCTCTTTGTTTATTGCCTCCAGAGGCACATGATCAGTGTATGATAGCAAACATGATCAGTGCATGATCAGTCACATGATCAGCGCCATTAAGTCACGTGATCACTACATGATAGTCATGTGATCAGTCCATGCTCAGTCACGGTATCAGTGCATGATCAGCCACGTGATCAGTGCATGATCTGTCACATGATTAGTGTATGATCATCCACGTGATCAGTGCATGGGCAGTCATGTGATCAGTGCATGATATAGACGTGATCAGTGCATGATCAGTCACGTGATCAGTGCATGATAGCCACGTGATCAGTGCATGATCAGCCACGTGATCAGTGCATGATAGCCACGTGATCAGTGCATGATCAGTCACGTGATCATGTGTGATCAGCCACGTGATCAGTGCATGATGAGCCACGTGATCAGTGCATGATCAGTTCGTGATCAGTGCATGATCAGTCACGTGACCAGTACATGGTTGCTACGTGATCGTTGCATGATCAGCCACGTGAGCAGTGCATGATAGCCACGTGATCAGTGCATGATCAGTCACGTGATCAGTACATGATCAGTCACGTGAACAGTGCATGATCATTTACGTGATCAGTGCATGATCAGTCACGTGACCAGTATATGGTTGCTACGTGATCATTCCATGAGCCACGTGAGCAGTGCATGATAGCCACGTGATGTGTGCATGAGTCACGTGAGCAGAGTATGATCAGCCACGTGATCAGTGCATGAGTGCCACGTGATCAGTGCATGATATGTCACGTGACAGGTGTGTGATCAGCCACGTGAACAGTGCATGTTCAGCCACGTGATCAGTGCATGATAGCCACGTGATCAGTGCATGATCAGTTACGTGAGCAGTGTATGATCAGCCACGTGATCAGTGCATGGTCAGACACGTGAACAGTGTATGATCAGCCACGTGATCAGTGCATGATATCCAAGTGATCAGTGCATGATCATCACGTGATCAGTGTATGATCAGCCACGTGAACAGTGCATGCTCAGTCACGTGATCTGGGCCTGCTGAGCTGCGTGATTACTGTCTGCTCATCTGCTTGACAATTGCCAGCTGAGCTGCACGATTCCTGCCTGTCATCTGCTTGACAATTGCCAGCTGTGCTGCGTAATTCCTGCCTGCTCAGCTGCTTGATTATTGCCAGCTGAGCAGCATGATTCCTCACACCTGAGTTCCATGATTATTGCCTGCTGACTGTTTGATTCGTGCCTACTCAGCTCTTTGTTTATTGCCTCCAGAGGCACATGATCAGTGTATGATAGCAAACATGATCAGCGCATGATCAGTCACATGATCAGCGCCATTAAGTCACGTGATCACTACATGATAGTCATGTGATCAGTCCATGCTCAGTCACGGTATCAGTGCATGATCAGCCACGTGATCAGTGCATGATCTGTCACAAGATTAGTGTATGATCATCCACGTGATCAGTGCATGGGCAGTCATGTGATCAGTGCATGATATAGACGTGATCAGTGCATGATCAGTCTCGTGATCAGTGCATGATAGCCACGTGATCAGTGCATGATCAGTCACCTGATGGGTGTATGATCATTCACGTGACCTGTACATGGTAGCTACATGATCATTGCATGATCAGCCACGTGAGTAGTGCATGATAGCCACGTGATCACTGCATGATCAGTCACGTGATCAGTGCATGATCAGTCATGTGACCAGTACATGGTAGCTGCGTGATCATGGCATGATCAGCCACGTGAGCAGTGCATGATAGCCACGTGATCAGTGCATGATCAGTCACGTGATCAGTGCATGATCAGTCACGTGATCAGTGCATGATCAGCCACGTGATCAGTGCATGATCAGGCACGTGATCAGTGCATGTCAGCCAAGTGATCAGTGCATGATAGCCACGTGATCAGTGCATGATCAGTCACGTGATCAGTGCATGATCAGTTACGTGATCAGTGCATGATCAGCCACGTGATCAGTGCATGATCAGCCACGTGATCAGTGCATGATCAATCACGTGATCAGTGCATGATCAGTCACGTGATCAGTACATGATAGCTACGTGATCATTGCATGATCAGCCACGTGATCAGTGCATGATGCCACGTGATCAGTGCATGATAGCCACGTGATCAGTGCATGATCAGTCATGTGATACGTGCATGATCAGCCACGTGATCAGTGCATGATATCCACGTGATCAGTGCATGATCAGCCACGTGATCAGTGCATGATAGCCACGTGATCAGTGCATGATCAGTCACGTGATGTGTGATCAGCCACGTGATCAGTGCATGATCAGCCACGTGATCAGTGCATGATCAGTACGTGATCAGTGCATGATCAGTCCGTCAGTGCATGGTTGCACGTGATCAGTGCATGATCAGCCACGTGATCAGTGCATGATAGCCACGTGATCAGTGCATGATCAGTCACGTGATCAGTGTATGATCAGCCACGTGAACAGTGCATGCTCAGTCACGTGATCTGGGCCTGCTGAGCTGCGTGATTACTGTCTGCTCATCTGCTTGACAATTGCCAGCTGAGCTGCACGATTCCTGCCTGTCATCTGCTTGACAATTGCCAGCTGTGCTGCGTAATTCCTGCCTGCTCAGCTGCTTGATTATTGCCAGCTGAGCAGCATGATTCCTCACACCTGAGTTCCATGATTATTGCCTGCTGACTGTTTGATTCGTGCCTACTCAGCTCTTTGTTTATTGCCTCCAGAGGCACATGATCAGTGTATGATAGCAAACATGATCAGCGCATGATCAGTCACATGATCAGCGCCATTAAGTCACGTGATCACTACATGATAGTCATGTGATCAGTCCATGCTCAGTCACGGTATCAGTGCATGATCAGCCACGTGATCAGTGCATGATCTGTCACAAGATTAGTGTATGATCATCCACGTGATCAGTGCATGGGCAGTCATGTGATCAGTGCATGATATAGACGTGATCAGTGCATGATCAGTCTCGTGATCAGTGCATGATAGCCACGTGATCAGTGCATGATCAGTCACCTGATGGGTGTATGATCATTCACGTGACCTGTACATGGTAGCTACATGATCATTGCATGATCAGCCACGTGAGTAGTGCATGATAGCCACGTGATCACTGCATGATCAGTCACGTGATCAGTGCATGATCAGTCATGTGACCAGTACATGGTAGCTGCGTGATCATGGCATGATCAGCCACGTGAGCAGTGCATGATAGCCACGTGATCAGTGCATGATCAGTCACGTGATCAGTGCATGATCAGTCACGTGATCAGTGCATGATCAGCCACGTGATCAGTGCATGATCAGGCACGTGATCAGTGCATGTCCAGCCACGTGATCAGTGCATGATCAGCACGTGATCAGTGCATGATCAGCCACGTGATCAGTGCATGATAGTCACGTGATCAGTGCATGATCAGCCACGTGATCAGTGCATGATCAGCCACATGATCAGTGCATGATCAATTGCGTGATCAGTGCATGATCAGTCACGTGACCAGTACATGGTAGCTACGTGATCATTGCATGATCAGCCACGTGATCAGTGCATGATAGCCACGTGATCAGTGCATGATAGCCACGTGATCAGTGCATGATCAGTCATGTGATACGTGTGTGATCAGCCACGTGATCAGTGCATGATATCCACGTGATCAGTGCATGACAGCCACGTGATCAGTGCATGATGAGCCACGTGATCAGTGCATGATCAGTCACGTGATACATGTGTGATCAGCCACGTGATCAGTGCATGATGAGCCACGTGATCAGTGCAGGATCAATTACGTGATCAGTGCATGATCAGTCACGTGACCAGTACATGGTTGCTACGTGATCGTTGCATGATCAGCCACGTGAGCAGTGCATGATAGCCACGTGATCAGTGCATGATCAGTCACGTGATCAGTACATGATCAGTCACGTGAACAGTGCATGATCATTTACGTGATCTTTGCATGATCAGTCACGTGACCAGTATATGGTTGCTACGTGATCATTCCATGACGAGCCACGTGAGCAGTGCATGATAGCCACGTGATGTGTGCATGAGTTACGTGAGCAGAGTATGATCAGCCACGTGATCAGTGCATGAGTGCCACGTGATCAGTGCATGATATGTCACGTGACAGGTGTGTGATCAGCCACGTGAACAGTGCATGTTCAGCCACGTGATCAGTGCATGATAGCCACGTGATCAGTGCATGATCAGTTACGTGAGCAGTGTATGATCAGCCACGTGATCAGTGCATGGTCAGACACGTGAACAGTGTATGATCAGCCACGTGATCAGTGCATGATATCCAAGTGATCAGTGCATGATCATCACGTGATCAGTGTATGATCAGCCACGTGAACAGTGCATGCTCAGTCACGTGATCTGGGCCTGCTGAGCTGCGTGATTACTGTCTGCTCATCTGCTTGACAATTGCCAGCTGAGCTGCACGATTCCTGCCTGCTCAGCTGCTTGATTATTGCCAGCTGAGCAGCATGATTCCTCACACCTGAGTTCCATGATTATTGCCTGCTGACTGTTTGATTCGTGCCTACTCAGCTCTTTGATCATTGCCTCCAGAGGCACATGATCAGTGTATGATAGCAAACATGATCAGCGCATGATCAGTCACATGATCAGCGCCATTAAGTCACGTGATCACTGCATGATAGTCATGTGATCAGTCCATGCTCAGTCACGGTATCAGTGCATGATCAGCCACGTGATCAGTGCATGATCTGTCAAGATTAGTGTATGATCATCCACGTGATCAGTGCATGGCAGTCATGTGATCAGTGCATGATATAGACGTGAACAGTGCATGATCAGTCACGTGATCAGTGCATGATAGCCACGTGATCAGTGCATGATCAGCACGTGATCAGTGCATGATCAGCCACGTGATCAGTGCATGATCAGTCACGTGATCATGTGTGATCAGCCACGTGATCAGTGCATGATAGCCACGTGATCAGTGCAGGATCATTACGTGATCAGTGCATGATCAGTCACGTGACCAGTACATGGTAGCTACGTGATCATGCATGATCAGCCACGTGAGCAGTGCATGATAGCCACGTGATCAGTGCATGATCAGTCACGTGATCAGTGCATGATCAGTCACGTGATCAGTGCATGATCAGTCACGTGATCAGTGCATGATCAGTCACGTGACCAGTATATGGTTGCCACGTGATCAGTGCATGACAGTCATGTGATCAGTGCATGATAGCCACGTGATGAGTGCATGAGTTACGTGATCAGAGTATGATCAGCCACGTGATCAGTGCATGATGCCACGTGATCAGTGCATGATCAGCCACGTGATCATGATCAGTCACGTGATCAGTGCATGATCAGTCACGTGACCAGTGCATGATAGCTGCGTGATCAGTGCATGATCAGCCACGTGATCAGTGCATGATAGCCGCGAGATCAGTGCATGATCAGACACGTGATCAGTGCATGATCAGTCACGTGATCAGTGCATGATCAGCCGTGATCAGTGCATGACCAGCCACGTGATCAGTGCATGATAGCCACGTGATCAGTGCATGATCAGTCACGTGATCAGTGCATGATCAGTTGCGTGATCAGTGCATGATCAGCCACGTGATCAGTGCATGATCAACCACATGATCAGTGCATGATCAATTCGTGCTCAGTGCATGATCAGTCACGTGACCAGTACATGGTAGCTACGTGATCAGTGCCTGATCAGCCACGTGATCAGTGCATGATAGCCACGTGATCAGTGCATGATCAGTCATGTGATACGTGTGTGATCAGCCACGTGATCGGTGCATGATATCCACGTGATCAGTGCATGACAGCCACGTGATCAGTGCATGAGAGCCACGGATCAGTGCATGATCAGTCACGTGATACATGTGTGATCAGCCACGTGATCAGTGCATGATGAGCCACGTGGTCAGTGCAGGATCAATTACGTGATCAGTGCATGATCAGTCACGTGACCAGTACATGGTTGCTACGTGATCGTTGCATGATCAACCACGTGAGCAGAGCATGATAGCCACGTGGTCAGTGCATGATCAGTCGCGTGATCAGTACATGATCAGTCACGTGAACAGTGCATGATCATTTACGTGATCTTTGCATGATCAGTCACGTTACCAGTATATGGTTGCTCGTGATCATTCCATGACGAGCCACGTGAGCAGTGCATGATAGCCACGTGATGTGTGCATGAGTTACGTGAGCAGAGTATGATCAGCCACGTGATCAGTGCATGAGTGCCACGTGATCAGTGCATGATATGTCACGTGACAGGTGTGTGATCAGCCACGTGAACAGTGCATGTTCAGCCACGTGATCAGTGCATGATAGCCACGTGATCAGTGCATGATCAGTTACGTGAGCAGTGTATGATCAGCCACGTGATCAGTGCATGGTCAGACACGTGAACAGTGTATGATCAGCCACGTGATCAGTGCATGATATCCAAGTGATCAGTACATGATCATCACGTGATCAGTGTATGATCAGCCACGTGAACAGTGCATGCTCAGTCACGTGATCTGGGCCTGCTGAGCTGCGTGATTACTGTCTGCTCATCTGCTTGACAATTGCCAGCTGAGCTGCACGATTCCTGCCTGTCATCTGCTTGACAATTGCCAGCTGTGCTGCGTAATTCCTGCCTGCTCAGCTGCTTGATTATTGCCAGCTGAGCAGCATGATTCCTCACACCTGAGTTCCATGATTATTGCCTGCTGACTGTTTGATTCGTACCTACTCAGCTCTTTGTTTATTGCCTCCAGAGGCACATGATCAGTGTATGATAGCAAACATGATCAGCGCATGATCAGTCACATGATCAACGCCATTAAGTCACGTGATCACTGCATGATAGTCATGTGATCAGTCCATGCTCAGTCACGGTATCAGTGCATGATCAGCCACGTGATCAGTGCATGATCTGTCACAAGATTAGTGTATGATCATCCACGTGATCAGTGCACGGGCAGTCACGTGATCAGTGCATGATATAGACGTGAACAGTGCATGATCAGTCTCGTGATCAGTGCATGATAGCCACGTGATCAGTGCATGATCAGTCACCTGATGGGTGTATGATCATTCACGTGACCTGTACATGGTAGCTACGTGATCATTGCATGATCAGCCACGTGAAGTAGTTCATGATAGCCACGTGATCACTGCATGATCAGTCACGTGATCAGTGCATGATCAGTCATGTGACCAGTGCATGGTAGCTGCGTGATCATGGCATGATCAGCCACGTGAGCAGTGCATGATAGCCACGTGATCAGTGCATGATCAGACACGAGATCAGTGCATGATCAGTCACGTGATCAGTGCATGATCAGCCACGTGATCAGTGCATGACCAGGCACGTGATCAGTGTATGTCAGCCAAGTGATCAGTGCATGATAGCCACGTGATCAGTGCATGATCAGTCACGTGATCAGTGCATGATCAGTTACGTGATCAGTGCATGATCAGCCACGTGATCAGTGCATGATCAGCCACGTGATCAGTGCATGATCAGTTACGTGATCAGTGCATGATCAGTCACGTGACCAGTACATGGTAGCTACGTGATCATTGCCTGATAAGCCACGTGATCAGTGCATGATCAGCCACGTGATCAGTGCATGATCAGCCACGTGATCAGTGCATGATCAGTCATGTGATACGTGTGTGATAGCCCATGATCAGTGCATGATCAGCCACGTGATCAGTGCATGACAGCCACGTGATCAGTGCATGAGAAGTCCACGGGATCAGTGCATGATCAGTCACGTGATACAGTGCATGATCAGCCACGTGATCAGTGCATGATGAGCCACGTGATCAGTGCAGGATCAATTACGTGATCAGTGCATGATCAGTCACGTGACCAGTACATGGTTGCTGCGTGATCGTTGCATGATCAGCCACGTGAGCAGAGCATGATAGCCACGTGGTCAGTGCATGATCAGTCACGTGATCAGTACATGATCAGTCACGTGAACAGTGCATGATCATTTACGTGATCTTTGCATGATCAGTCACGTTACCAGTATATGGTTGCTCACGTGATCATTCCATGACGAGCCACGTGAGCAGTGCATGATAGCCACGTGATGTGCATGAGTTACGTGAGCAGAGCATGATCAGCCACGTGATCAGTGCATGAGTGCCACGTGATCAGTGCATGATATGTCACGTGACAGGTGTGTGATCAGCCACGTGAACAGTGCATGATCAGCCACGTGATCAGTGCATGATAGCCACGCGATCAGTGCATGATCAGTTACGTGAGCAGTGCATGATCAGCCACGTGATCAGTGCATGGTCAGACACGTGAACAGTGTATGATCAGCCACGTGATCAGTGCATGATATCCAAGTGATCAGTGCATGATCATCACGTGATCAGTGCATGATCAGCCACGTGAACAGTGCATGCTCAGTCACGTGATCTGGGCCTGCTGAGCTGCGTGATTACTGTCTGCTCATCTGCTTGACAATTGCCAGCTGAGCTGCACGATTCCTGCCTGTCATCTGCTTGACAATTGCCAGCTGTGCTGCATAATTCCTGCCTGTTCAGCTGCTTGATTATTGCCAGCTGAGCAGCATGATTCCTCACACCTGAGTTCCATGATTATTGCCTGCTGACTGTTTGATTCGTGCCTACTCAGCTCTTTGTTTATTGCCTCCAGAGGCACGTGATCAGTGTATGATAGCAAACATGATCAGCGCATGATCAGTCACATGATCAGCGCCATTAAGTCACGTGATCACTACATGATAGTCATGTGATCAGTCCATGCTCAGTCACGGTATCAGTGCATGATCAGCCACGTGATCAGTGCATGATCTGTCACAAGATTAGTGTATGATCATCCACGTGATCAGTGCACGGGCAGTCATGTGATCAGTGCATGATATAGACGTGAACAGTGCATGATCAGTCTCGTGATCAGTGCATGATAGCCACGTGATCAGTGCATGATCAGTCACCTGATGGGTGTATGATCATTCACGTGACCTGTACATGGTAGCTACATGATCATTGCATGATCAGCCACGTGAGTAGTTCATGATAGCCACGTGATCAGTGCATGATCAGTCACGTGATCAGTGCATGATCAGTCATGTGACCAGTACATGGTAGCTGCGTGATCATGGCATGATCAGCCACGTGAGCAGTGCATGATAGCCACGTGATCAGTGCATGATCAGACACGTGATCAGTGCATGATCAGTCACGTGATCAGTGCATGATCAGCCACGTGATCAGTGCATGCACGTGATCAGTGTATGTCCAGCCACGTGATCAGTGCATGATAGCCACGTGATCAGTGCATGATCAGTCACGTGATCAGTGCATGATCAGTTACGTGATCAGTGCATGATCAGCCCGTGATCAGTGCATGATCAGCCACATGATCAGTGCATGATCAGTTACGTGATCAGTGCATGATCAGTCACGTGACCAGTACATGGTAGCTACGTGATCATTGCCTGATCAGCCACGTGATCAGTGCATGATAGCCACGTGATCAGTGCATGATAGCCACGTGATCAGTGCATGATCAGTCACGTGATACGTGTGTGATCAGCCACGTGATCAGTGCATGATATCCACGTGATCAGTGCATGACAGCCACGTGATCAGTGCATGAGAGCCACGGATCAGTGCATGATCAGTCACGTGATACATGTGTGATCAGCCACGTGATCAGTGCATGATGAGCCACGTGATCAGTGCAGGATCAATTCGTGATCAGTGCATGATCAGTCACGTGACCAGTACATGGTAGCCACGTGATCGTTGCATGATCAGCCCGTGAGCAGTGCATGATAGCCACGTGATCAGTGCATAAGCACGTGATCATTGCATGATCAGCCACGTGAGCAGAGCATGATAGCCGTGTCAGTGCATGATCAGTCACGTGATCAGTGCATGATGATCAGTCACGTGAACAGTGCATGATCATTTACGCGATCTTTGCATGATCAGTCACGTTACCAGTATATGGTTGCTACGTGATCATTCCGCGAGCCACGTGAGCAGTGCATGATAGCCACGTGATGTGTGCATGAGTTACGTGAGCCGAGTATGATCAGCCACGTGATCAGTGCATGAGTGCCACGTGATCAGTGCATGATATGTCACGTGACAGGTGTGTGATCAGCCACGTGAACAGTGCATGTTCAGCCACGTGATCAGTGCATGATAGCCACGTGATCAGTGCATGATCAGTTACGTGAGCAGTGTATGATCAGCCACGTGATCAGTGCATGGTCAGACACGTGAACAGTGTATGATCAGCCACGTGATCAGTGCATGATATCCAAGTGATCAGTGCATGATCATCACGTGATCAGTGTATGATCAGCCACGTGAACAGTGCATGCTCAGTCACGTGATCTGGGCCTGCTGAGCTGCGTGATTACTGTCTGCTCATCTGCTTGACAATTGCCAGCTGAGCTGCACGATTCCTGCCTGTCATCTGCTTGACAATTGCCAGCTGTGCTGCGTAATTCCTGCCTGCTCAGCTGCTTGATTATTGCCAGCTGAGCAGCATGATTCCTCACACCTGTGTTCCATGATTATTGCCTGCTGACTGTTTGATTCGTGCCTACTCAGCTCTTTGTTTATGCCTCCAGAGGCACATGATCAGTGTATGATAGCAAACATGATCAGCGCATGATCAGTCACATGATCAGCGCCATTAAGTCACGTGATCACTACATGATAGTCATGTGATCAGTCCATGCTCAGTCACGGTATCAGTGCATGATCAGCCACGTGATCAGTGCATGATCTGTCACAAGATTAGTGTATGATCATCACGTGATCAGTGCACGGGCAGTCATGTGATCAGTGCATGATATAGGCGTGAACAGTGCATGATCAGTCTCGTGATCAGTGCATGATAGCCACGTGATCAGTGCATGATCAGTCACCTGATGGGTGTATGATCATTCACGTGACCTGTACATGGTAGCTACATGATCATTGCATGATCAGCCACGTGAGTAGTTCATGATAGCCACGTGATCACTGCATGATCAGTCACGTGATCAGTGCATGATCAGTCATGTGAGCAGTACATGGTAGCTGCGTGATCATGGCATGATCAGCCACGTAGAGCAGTGCATGATAGCCAGCGTGATCAGTGCATGATCGAACCACGAGATCAGTGCATGATCAGTCACGTGATCAGTGCATGATCAGCCACGTGATCAGTGCATGATATCCACGTGATCAGTGTATCATCACGTGATCAGTGCATGATCAGCCACGTGAACAGTGCATGCTCAGTCACGTGAACTGGGCCTGCTGAGCTGCGTGATTACTGTCTGCTGCTCATCTGCTTGACAATTGCCAGCAGCGAGCTGCACGATTCCACTGCCTGCTCAGCTGCTTGATTGTTGCCAGCTGAGCAGCATGATTCCTCACACCTGTGTTCCATGATTATTGCCTGCTGCTGTTTGATTCGTGCCTACTCAGCTCTTTGTTGTACCTCCAGAGGCACATGATCAGTGTATGATAGCAAACATGATCAGCGCATGATCAGTCACATGATCAGCGCCATTAAGTCACGTGATCAGTGCATGATAGTCATGTGATCAGTCCATGATCAGTCACGGTATCAGTGCATGATCAGCCACGTGATCAGTGCATGATCTGTCACAAGATTAGTGTGATCATCCACGTGATCAGTGCACGAGCAGTCACGTGATCAGTGCATGATATAGCGTGATCAGTGCATGATCAGTCTCGTGATCAGTGCATGATAGCCACGTGATCAGTGCATGATCAGTCACCTGATCAGTGCATGATCAGTCACGATACCAGTACATGGTAGCTACACGTCATTGCATGATCAGCCACGTGATCAGTGCATGATAGCCACGTGATCAGTGCATGATCAGCCACGTGATCAGTGCATGATCAGTCATGTGACCAGTGCATGGTAGCTGCGTGATCATTGCATGATCAGCCACGTGAGCAGTGCATGATAGTACGTGATCAGTGCATGATCAGCCACGTGATCAGTGCATGATCAGTCCATTGATCAGTGCATGATCAGCCACGTGATCAGTGCATGACCAGCCACGTGATCAGTGTATGATCAGCCGTGATCAGTGCATGATAGCCACGTGATCAGTGCATGATCAGTCACGTGATCAGTGCATGATCAGTCACGTGAACCAGTGCATGATCAGCCGTGATCAGTGCATGATCAGCCACGTGATCAGTGCATGATCAGTTACGTGATCAGTGCATGATCAGTCCCGTGATCAGTGCATGGTCAGCAACGTGATCAGTGTATGATCAGCCACGTGATCAGTGCATGATCAGCCACGTGATCAGTGCATGATCACCACGTGATCAGTGTATGATCAGCCACGTGAACAGTGCATGCTCAGTCACGTGATCTGGACCTGCTGAGCTGCGTGATTACTGTCTGCTCATCTGCTTGACAATTGCCAGCTGAGCTGCACGATTCCTGCCTGCTCAGCTGTGATTATTGCCAGCTGAGCAGCATGATTCCTCACACCTTTGTTCCATGATTATTGCCTGCTGACTGTTTGATTCGTGCCTACTCAGCTCTTTGTTTATTGCCTCCAGAGGCACATGATCAGTGTATGATAGCAAACATGATCAGCGCATGATCAGTCACATGATCAGCGCCATTAAGTCACGTGATCACTACATGATAGTCATGTGATCAGTCCATGCTCAGTCACGGTATCAGTGCATGATCAGCCACGTGATCAGTGCATGATCTGTCACAAGATTAGTGTATGATCATCCACGTGATCAGTGCACGGGCAGTCATGTGATCAGTGCATGATATAGACGTGAACAGTGCATGATCAGTCTCGTGATCAGTGCATGATAGCCACGTGATCAGTGCATGATCAGTCACCTGATGGGTGTATGATCATTCACGTGACCTGTACATGTAGCTACATGATCATTGCATGATCAGCCACGTGAGTAGTTCATGATCATCACGTGATCAGTGCATGATCAGTCAGGTGACCAGTACATGGTAGCTGCGTGATCATGGCATGATCAGCCACGTGAGCAGTGCATGATAGCCACGTGATCAGTGCATGATCAGTCACGAGATCAGTGCATGATCAGTCCGTGATCAGTGCATGATCAGCCCGTGATCAGTGCATGATCAGCCGTGATCAGTGCATGATCAGGCCCGTGATCAGTGCATGATCAGTCACGTGATCATGGTAGCCACGTGATCAGTGCATGATCAGCCACGTGATCAGTGCATGACAGTCACGTGATCAGTGCATGATCAGTCACGTGACCAGTGTATGGTAGCTACGTGATCAGTGGCATGATCAGCCACGTGATCAGTGCATGATAGCCACGTGATCAGTGCATGATCAGTCACGTGATCAGTGCATGATCAGCCACGTGATCAGTGCATGATCAGCCACAGTGATCAGTGCATGATCAGTCACGTGATCAGTGCATGATCAGCCACGTGATCAGTGCATGACCAGTCACGTGATGTATGTCCAGCCACGTGATCAGTGCATGATAGCCACGTGATCAGTGCATGATCAGTCACGTGATCAGTGCATGATCAGTTACGTGATCAGTGTATGATCAGCCACGTGATCAGTGCATGATCAGCCACGTGATCAGTGCATGATCACTACGTGATCAGTGCATGATCAGTCCCGTGACCAGTACAAGGTAGCTACGTGATCATTGCCTGATCACATGATCAGTGCATGATAGCCACGTGATCAGTGCATGATAGCACGTGATCAGTGCATGATCAGTCATGATACGTGTGTGATCAGCCACGTGATCAGTGCATGATATCCACGTGATCAGTGCATGACAGCCACGTGATCAGTGCATGATAGCCACGTGATCAGTGCACATGATCAGTCATCGTATGATCAGCCACGTGATCAGTGCATGATGAGACGTGATCAGTGCAGGATCAATTACGTGATCAGTGCATGATCAGTCCGACCAGTACATGTGGTTGCTACGTGATCGTTGCATGATCAGCCACGTGAGCAGAGCATGATAGCCACGTGGTCAGTGCATGATCAGTCACGTGATCAGTACATGATCAGTCACGTGAACAGTGCATGATCATTTACGTGATCTTTGCATGATCAGTCACGGTACCAGTATATGGTTGCTACGTGATCATTCCATGACAGCCACGTGAGCAGTGCATGATAGCCACGTGATGTGTGCATGAGTTACGTGAGCAGTGTATGATCAGCCACGTGATCAGTGCATGAGTGCCACGTGATCAGTGCATGATATGTCACGTGACAGGTGTGTGATCAGCCACGTGAACAGTGCATGTTCAGCCACGTGATCAGTGCATGATAGCCACGTGATCAGTGCATGATCAGTTACGTGAGCAGTGCATGATCAGCCACGTGATCAGTGCATGGTCAAACACGTGAACAGTGCATGATCAGCCACGTGATCAGTGCATGATATCCACGTGATCAGTGCATGATCATCACGTGATCAGTGTATGATCAGCCACGTGAACAGTGCATGCTCAGTCACGTGATCTGGACCTGCTGAGCTGCGTGATTACTGTCTGCTCATCTGCTTGACAATTGCCAGCTGAGCTGCCGTTCCTGCCTGCTCAGCTGCTTGATTATGCCAGCTGAGCAGCATGATTCCTCACACCTGAGTTCCATGATTATGCCTGCTGACTGTTGATTCGTGCCTATCAGCTCTTTGTTTATTGCCTCAGAGGCACATGATCAGTGTATGATAGCAAACATGATCAGCGCATGATCAGTCACATGATCAGCGCCATTAAGTCACGTGATCACTACATGATAGTCATGTGATCAGTCCATGCTCAGTCACGGTATCAGTGCATGATCAGCCACGTGATCAGTGCATGATCTGTCACGAGATTAGTGTATGATCATCCACGTGATCAGTGCATGATCAGTCACGTGATCAGTGCATGATCAGCCACGTGATCAGTGCATGATCAGGCACGTGATCAGTGCATGATAGCCACGTGATCAGTGCATGATCAGCCACGTGATCAGTGCATGATAGCCACGGGATCAGTGCATGATCAGTCACGTGATACATGTGTGATCAGCCACGTGATCAGTGCATGATCAGCCACGTGATCAGTGCAGGATCAATTACGTGATCAGTGCATGATCAGTCACGTGACCAGTACATGCTTGCTACGTGATCGTTGCATGATCAGCCACGTGAGCAGAGCATGATAGCCACGTGATCAGTGCATGATCAGTCACGTGATCAGTACATGATCAGTCACGTGAACAGTGCATGATCATTTACGTGATCTTTGCATGATCAGTCACGTTACCAGTATATGGTTGCTACGTGATCATTCCATGACGAGCCACGTGAGCAGTGCATGATAGCCGTGATGTGTGCATGAGTTACGTGAGCAGAGTATGATCAGCCACGTGATCAGTGCATGAGTGCCACGTGATCAGTGCATGATATGTCACGTGACAGGTGTGTGATCAGCCACGTGAACAGTGCATGTTCAGCCACGTGATCAGTGCATGATAGCCACGTGATCAGTGCATGATCAGTTACGTGAGCAGTGTATGATCAGCCACGTGATCAGTGCATGGTCAGACACGTGAACAGTGTATGATCAGCCACGTGATCAGTGCATGATATCCAAGTGATCAGTGCATGATCATCACGTGATCAGTGTATGATCAGCCACGTGAACAGTGCATGCTCAGTCACGTGATCTGGGCCTGCTGAGCTGCGTGATTACTGTCTGCTCATCTGCTTGACAATTGCCAGCTGAGCTGCACGATTCCTGCCTGTCATCTGCTTGACAATTGCCAGCTGTGCTGCGAAATTCCTGCCTGCTCAGCTGCTTGATTATTGCCAGCTGAGCAGCATGATTCCTCACACCTGAGTTCCATGATTATTGCCTGCTGACTGTTTGATTCGTGCCTACTCAGCTCTTTGTTTATTGCCTCCAGAGGCACATGATCAGTGTATGATAGCAAACATGATCAGCGCATGATCAGTCACATGATCAGCGCCATTAAGTCACGTGATCACTACATGATAGTCATGTGATCAGTCCATGCTCAGTCACGGTATCAGTGCATGATCAGCCACGTGATCAGTGCATGATCTGTCACAAGATTAGTGTATGATCATCCACGTGATCAGTGCACGGGCAGTCATGTGATCAGTGCATGATATAGACGTGAACAGTGCATGACCAGTCTCGTGATCCGTGCATGATAGCCACGTGATCAGTGCATGATCAGTCACCTGATGGGTGTATGATCATTCACGTGACCTGTACATGGTAGCTACATGATCATTGCATGATCAGCCACGTGAGTAGTTCATGATAGCCACATGATCACTGCATGATCAGTCACGTGATCAGTGCATGATCAGTCATGTGACCAGTACATGGTAGCTGCGTGATCATGGCATGATCAGCCACGTGAGCAGTGCATGATAGCCACGTGATCAGTGCATGATCAGACACGAGATCAGTGCATGATCAGTCACGTGATCAGTGCATGATCAGCCACGTGATCAGTGCATGACCAGGCACGTGATCAGTGTATGTCCAGCCAAGTGATCAGTGCATGATAGCCACGTGATCAGTGCATGATCAGTCACGTGATCAGTGCATGATCAGTTATGTGATCAGTGTATGATCAGCCACGTGATCAGTGCATGATCAGCCACATGATCAGTGCATGATCAATTACGTGCTCAGTGCATGATCAGTCACGTGACCAGTACATGGTAGCTAAGTGATCATTGCCTGATCAGCCACGTGATCAGTGCATGATAGCCACGTGATCAGTGCATGATAGCCACGTGATCAGTGCATGATCAGTCATGTGATACGTGTGTGATCAGCCACATGATCAGTGCATGATATCCACGTGATCAGTGCATGACAGCCACGTGATCAGTGCATGAGAGCCACGGGATCAGTGCATGATCAGTCACGTGACACATGTGTGATCAGCCACGTGATCAGTGCATGATCAGACACGTGATCAGTGCATGATCAGTGCACTGATCAGTGCGCAGTGTGCGTGACCAGTACATGGTTGCACGTGATCAGTGCATGATCAGCCACGAGAGCAGAGCATGATAGCCACGTGATCAGTGCATGATCATCACGTGATCAGTACATGATCAGCCACGTGAACAGTGTATGCTCAGTCACGTGATCTGGGCCTGCTGAGCTGCGTGATTACTGTCTGCTCATCTGCTTGACAATTGCCAGCTGAGCTGCACGATTCCTGCCTGTCATCTGCTTGACAATTGCCAGCTGTGCTGCGTAATTCCTGCCTGCTCAGCTGCTTGATTATTGCCAGCTGAGCAGCATGATTCACCTGTGTTCCATGATTATTGCCTGCTGACTGTTTGATTCGTGCCTACTCAGCTCTTTGTTTATTGCCTCCAGAGGCACATGATCAGTGTATGATAGCAAACATGATCAGCGCATGATCAGTCACATGATCAGCGCCATTAAGTCACGTGATCACTACATGATAGTCATGTGATCAGTCCATGCTCAGTCACGGTATCAGTGCATGATCAGCCACGTGATCAGTGCATGATCTGTCACAAGATTAGTGTATGATCATCACGTGATCAGTGCACGGGCAGTCATGTGATCAGTGCATGATATAGACGTGAACAGTGCATGATCAGTCACGTGATCAGTGCATGATAGCCACGTGATCAGTGCATGATCAGTCACCTGATGAGTGTATGATCATTCACGTGACCTGTACATGGTAGCTACATGATCATTGCATGATCAGTCACGTGATCAGTTCATGATAGCCACGTGATCACTGCATGATCAGTCACGTGATCAGTGCATGATCAGTCACGTGACCAGTACATGGGCCGTGATCATGGCATGATCAGCCACGTGAGCAGTGCATGATAGCCACGTGATCAGTGCATGATCAGTCACGAGATCAGTGCATGATCAGTCACGTGATCAGTGCATGATCAGCCACGAGATCAGTGCATGATCAGTCACGTGATCAGTGCATGATCAGCCACGTGATCAGTGCATGACCAGGCACGTGATCAGTGTATGTCCAGCCACGTGATCAGTGCATGATAGCAACGTTATCAGTGCATGATCAGCCACATGATCAGTGCATGATCAATTACGTGCTCAGTGCATGATCAGTTACGTGACCAGTACAAGGTAGCTACGTGATCATTGCCTGATAAGCCACGTGATCAGTGCATGATAGCCACGTGATCAGTGCATGATAGCCACGTGATCAGTGCATGATCAGTCATGTGATACGTGTGTGATCAGCCACATGATCAGTGCATGATATCCACGTGATCAGTGCATGACAGCCACGTGATCAGTGCATGAGAGCCACGGGATCAGTGCATGATCAGTCACGTGATACATGTGTGATCAGCCACGTGATCTGTGCATGATGAGCCACGTGATCAGTGCAGGATCAATTACGTGATCAGTGCATGATCAGTCACGTGACCAGTACATGGTTGCTCGTGATCGTTGCATGATCAGCCACGTGAGCAGAGCATGATAGCCACGTGGTCAGTGCATGATCAGTCACGTGATCAGTACATGATCAGTCACGTGAACAGTGCATGATCATTTACGTGATCTTTGCATGATCAGTCACGTTACCAGTATATGGTTGCTACGTGATCATTCCATGACGAGCCACGTGAGCAGTGCATGATAGCCACGTGATGTGTGCATGAGTTACGTGAGCAGAGTATGATCAGCCACGTGATCAGTGCATGAGTGCCACGTGATCAGTGCATGATATGTCACGTGACAGGTGTGTGATCAGCCACGTGAACAGTGCATGTTCAGCCACGTGATCAGTGCATGATAGCCACGTGATCAGTGCATGATCAGTTACGTGATCAGTGTATGATCAGCCACGTGATCAGTGCATGGTCAGACACGTGATCAGTGTATGATCAGCCGTGATCAGTGCATGATCCAAGTGATCAGTGCATGATGTCACGTGATCAGTGTATGATCAGCCACGTGAACAGTGCATGCTCAGTCACGTGATCTGGGCCTGACTGAGCTGCGTGATTACATTCATGTCTGCTCTGTGAGCAATTGCCAGCTGAGCTGCGATTCCTGCCTGCTCAGCTGCTTGATTATTGCCAGCTGAGCAGCATGATTCCTCACACCTGTGTTCCATGATTATTGCCTGCTGACTGTTTGATTCGTGCCTACTCAGCTCTTTGTTTATTGCCTCCAGAGGCACATGATCAGTGTATGATAGCAAACATGATCAGCGCATGATCAGTCACATGATCAGCGCCATTAAGTCACGTGATCACTACATGATAGTCATGTGATCAGTCCATGCTCAGTCACGGTATCAGTGCATGATCAGCCACGTGACCAGTGCATGATAGCCACGTGATCAGTGCATGATCAGACACAAGATCAGTGCATGATCAGTCACGTGATCAGTGCATGATCAGCCACGTGATCAGTGCATGACCAGGCACGTGATCAGTGTATGTCCAGCCAAGTGATCAGTGCATGATAGCCACGTGATCAGTGCATGATCAGTCACGTGATCAGTGCATGATCAGTTATGTGATCAGTGTATGATCAGCCACGTGATCAGTGCATGATCAGCCACGTGATCAGTGCATGATCAATTACGTGCTCAGTGCATGATCAGTCACGTGACCAGTACATGGTAGCTACGTGACCATTGCCTGATCAGCCACGTGATCAGTATGATAGCCGTGATCAGTGCATGATAGCCACGTGATCAGTGCATGATCAGTCATGTGATACGTGTGTGATCAGCCACATGATCAGTGCATGATCCACGTGATCAGTGCATGACAGCCACGATGAGTGCATGATAGCCACGTGATGTGTGCATGAGTTACGTGAGCAGAGTATGATCAGCCACGTGATCAGTGCATGAGTGCCACGTGATCAGTGCATGATATGTCACGTGACAGGTGTGTGATCATCCACGTGAACAGTGCATGTTCAGCCACGTGATCAGTGCATGATAGCCACGTGATCAGTGCATGATCAGTTACGTGAACAGTGATGACAGCCACGTGATCAGTGCATGGTCAGACACGTGAACAGTGTGATCAGCCACGTGATCAGTGCATGATGTCCAAGTGATCAGTGCATGATCATCACGTGATCAGTGTATGATCAGCCACGTGAACAGTGCATGCTCAGTCACGTGATCTGGGCCTGCTGAGCTGCGTGATTACTGTCTGCTCATCTGCTTGACAATTGCCAGCTGAGCTGCACGATTCCTGCCTGTCAGCTGCTTGATTATTGCCAGCTGAGCAGCATGATTCCTCTCACACCTTAGTTCCATGATTATTGCCTGCTGACTGTTTGATTCGTGCCTACTCAGCTCTTTGTTTATTGCCTCCAGAGGCACATGATCAGTGTATGATAGCAAACATGATCAGCGCATGATCAGTCACATGATCAGCGCCATTAAGTCACGTGATCACTACATGATAGTCATGTGATCAGTCCATGCTCAGTCACGGTATCAGTGCATGATCAGCCACGTGATCAGTGCATGATCTGTCACAAGATTAGTGTATGATCATCCACGTGATCAGTGCATGGGATCATGTGATCAGTGCATGATATGACGTGAACAGTGCATGATCAGTCTGGTGATCAGTGCATGATAGCCACGTGATCAGTGCATGATCAGTCACCTGATGAGGTGTATGATCATGTCACGTGACCTGTACATGGTAGCTGCATGATCATTGCATGATCAGCCACGTGATCAGTGCATGACCACGTGATCACTGCATGATCAGTCACGTGATCAGTGCATGATCAGTCAGGTGACCAGTACATGGTATGCGTGATCATGCATGATCAGCCACGATCCAGTATGCAGTGATGTGCAGTCAGACACGAGATCAGTGCATGATCAGTCACGTGATCAGTGCATGATCAGCCACGTGATCAGTGCATTATCTTCACATGATTAGTGTATGATCATCCACGTAATCAGGGCACGGGCAGTCATGTGATCAGTGCATGATATAGACCTGAACAGTGCATGATCAGTCTCGTGATCTGTGCATGATAGGCACGTGATCAGTGCATGATCAGTCACCTGATGGGTGTATGATCATTCACGTGACCTGTACATGGTAGCTACATGATCATTGCATGATCAGCCACGTGAGTAGTTCATGATAGCCACGTGATCAGTGCATGATCAGTCACGTGATCAGTGCATGATCAGTCATGTGACCAGTACATGGTAGCTGCGTGATCATGGCATGATCAGCCACGTGAGCAGTGCATGATAGCCACGTGATCAGTGCATGATCAGTCACGAGATCAGTGCATGATCAGTCACGTGATCAGTGCATGATCAGCCACGTGATCAGTGCATGATCAGTCACGTGATGCATGATCAGCCACGTGATCAGTGCATGACCAGGCACGTGATCAGTGTATGTCCAGCCAAGTGATCAGTGCATGATAGCCACGTGATCAGTGCATGATGAGTCACGTGATCAGTGCATGATCAATTATGTGATCAGTGTATGATCAGCCACGTGATCAGTGCATGATCAGCCACATGATCAGTGCATGATCAATTACGTGCTCAGTGCATGATCAGTTACGTGACCAGTACAAGGTAGCTACGTGATCATTGCCTGATAAGCCACATGATCAGTGCATGATAGCCACGTGATCAGTGCATGATAGCCACGTGATCAGTGCATGATCAGTCTGTGAGTCAGTGTGATCAGCCACGTGATCAGTGCATGATATCCCGTGATCAGTGCAGTAGCCACTAGGCCAAGAGCAGGATCAGTGCATGATCAGTCACGTGATACATGTGTGATCAGCCACGTGATCAGTGCATGATGAGCCACGTGATCAGTGCAGGATCAATTACGTGATCAGTGCATGATCAGTCACGTGACCAGTACATGGTTGCTACGTGATCGTTGCATGATCAGCCACGTGAGCAGAGCATGATAGCCACGTGGTCAGTGCATGATCAGTCACGTGATCAGTACATGATCAGTCACGTGAACAGTGCATGATCATTTACGTGATCTTTGCATGATCAGTCACGGTACCAGTATATGGTTGCTACGTGATCATTCCATGACGAGCCACGTGAGCAGTGCATGATAGCATGTGATGTGTGCATGAGTTACGTGAGCAGAGTATGATCAGCCACGTGATCAGTGCATGAGTGCCACGTGATCAGTGCATGATATGTCACGTGACAGGTGTGTGATCAGCCACGTGAACAGTGCATGTTCAGCCACGTGATCAGTGCATGATAGCCACGTGATCAGTGCATGATCAGTTACGTGAGCAGTGTATGATCAGCCACGTGATCAGTGCATGGTCAAACACGTGAACAGTGTATGATCAGCCACGTGATCAGTGCATGATATCCAAGTGATCAGTGCATGATCATCACGTGATCAGTGTATGATCAGCCACGTGAACAGTGCATGCTCAGTCACGTGATCTGGACCTGCTGAGCTGCGTGATTACTGTCTGCTCATCTGCTTGACAATTGCCAGCTGAGCTGCACGATTCCTGCCTGCTCAGCTGCTTGATTATGCCAGCTGAGCAGCATGATTCCTCACACCTGAGTTCCATGATTATTGCCTGCTGACTGTTTGATTCGTGCCTACTCAGCTCTTTGTTTATTGCCTCCAGAGGCACATGATCAGTGTATGATAGCAAACATGATCAGCGCATGATCAGTCACATGATCAGCGCCATTAAGTCACGTGATCACTACATGATAGTCATGTGATCAGTCCATGCTCAGTCACGGTATCAGTGCATGATCAGCCACGTGATCAGTGCATGATCTGTCACAAGATTAGTGTATGATCATCCACGTGATCAGTGCACGGGCAGTCATGTGATCAGTGCATAATATAGACGTGAACAGTGCATGACCAGTCTCGTGATCAGTGCATGATAGCCACGTGATCAGTGCATGATCAGTCACGTGATGAGTGCATGATGCCACGTGATCAGTGCATGATCAGTCACGTGATCATGTGTGATCAGCCACGTGATCAGTGCATGATGAGCCACGTGATCAGTGCATGATCAATTACGTGATCAGTGCATGATCAGTCACGTGACCAGTACATGCTTGCTACGTGATCGTTGCATGATCAGCCACGTGAGCAGTGCATGATAGCCACGTGATCAGTGCATGATCATCACGTGATCAGTACATGATCAGTCACGTGAACAGTGCATGATCATTTACGTGATCTCTGCATGATCAGTCACGTTACCAGTATATGGTTGCTACGTGATCATTCCATGACGAGCCACGTGAGCAGTGCATGATAGCCACGTGATGTGTGCATGAGTTACGTGAGCAGAGTATGATCAGCCACGTGATCAGTGCATGAGTGCCACGTGATCAGTGCATGATATGTCACGTGACAGGTGTGTGATCAGCCACGTGAACAGTGCATCAGCCAGTGATCAGTGCATGATAGCCACGTGATCAGTGCATGATCAGTTACGTGAGCAGTGTATGATCAGCCACGTGATCAGTGCATGGTCTGACACGTGAACAGTGTATGATCAGCCACGTGATCAGTGCATGATATCCAAGTGATCAGTGCATGATCATCACGTGATCAGTGTATGATCAGCCACGTGAACAGTGCATGCTCAGTCACGTGATCTGGGCCTGCTGAGCTGCGTGATTACTGTCTGCTCATCTGCTTGACAATTGCCAGCTGAGCTGCACGATTCCTGCCTGTCATCTGCTTGACAATTGCCAGCTGTGCTGCGAAATTCCTGCCTGCTCAGCTGCTTGATTATTGCCAGCTGAGCAGCATGATTCCTCACACTGAGTTCCATGATTATTTCCTGCTGACTGTTTGATTCGTGCCTACTCAGCTCTTTGTTTATTGCCTCCAGAGGCACATGATCAGTGTATGATAGCAAACATGATCAGCGCATGATCAGTCACATGATCAGCGCCATTAAGTCACGTGATCACTACATGATAGTCATGTGATCAGTCCATGCTCAGTCACGGTATCAGTGCATGATCAGCCACGTGATCAGTGCATGATCTGTCACAAGATTAGTGTATGATCATCCACGTGATCAGTGCACGGGCAGTCATGTGATCAGTGCATGATATAGACGTGAACAGTGCATGACCAGTCTCGTGATCCGTGCATGATAGCCACGTGATCAGTGCATGATCAGTCACCTGATGGGTGTATGATCATTCACGTGACCTGTACATGGTAGCTACATGATCATTGCATGATCAGCCACGTGAGTAGTTCATGATAGCCACATGATCACTGCATGATCAGTCACGTGATCAGTGCATGATCAGTCATGTGACCAGTACATGGTAGCTGTGTCATGGCATGATCAGCCACGTGAGCAGTGCATGATAGCCACGTGATCAGTGCATGATCAGACACGAGATCAGTGCATGATCAGTCCGTGATCAGTGCATGATCAGCCACGTGATCAGTGCATGACCAGGCACGCGATCAGTGTATGTCCAGCCAAGTGATCAGTGCATGATAGCCACGTGATCAGTGCATGATCAGTCACGTGATCAGTGCATGATCAGTTATGTGATCAGTGTATGATCAGCCACGTGATCAGTGCATGATCAGCCACATGATCAGTGCATGATCAATTACGTGCTCAGTGCATGATCAGTTACGTGACCAGTACATGGTAGCTACGTGATCATTGCCTGATAAGCCACGTGATCAGTGCATGATAGCCACGTGATCAGTGCATGATAGCCACGTGATCAGTGCATGATCAGTCATGTGATACGTGTGTGATCAGCCACATGATCAGTGCATGATATCCACGCGATCAGTGCATGACAGCCACGTGATCAGTGCATGAGAGCCACGGGATCAGTGCATGATCAGTCACGTGACACATGTGTGATCAGCCACGTGATCAGTGCATGATGAGCCACGTGATCAGTGCAGGATCAATTACGTGATCAGTGCATGATCAGTCACGTGACCAGTGCATGGTTAGCACGTGATCGGTGCATGATCAGCCACGAGAGCAGAGCATGATAGCCACGTCGTCAGTGCATGATCAGTCACGTGATCAGTACATGATCAGACACGTGAACAGTGCATGCTCAGTCACGTGATCTGGGCCTGCTGAGCTGCGTGATTACTGTCTGCTCATCTGCTTGACAATTGCCAGCTGAGCTGCACGATTCCTGCCTGTCATCTGCTTGACAATTGCCAGCTGTGCTGCGTAATTCCTGCCTGCTCAGCTGCTTGATTATTGCCAGCTGAGCAGCATGATTCCTCACACCTGAGTTCCATGATTATTGCCTGCTGACTGTTTGATTCGTGCCTACTCAGCTCTTTGTTTATTGCCTCCAGAGGCACATGATCAGTGTATGATAGCAAACATGATCAGCGCATGATCAGTCACATGATCAGCGCCATTAAGTCACGTGATCACTACATGATAGTCATGTGATCAGTCCATGCTCAGTCACGGTATCAGTGCATGAATAGCCACGTGATCAGTGCATGATCTGTCACGATTAGTGTATGATCATCCACGTGATCAGTGCACGGGCAGTCATGTGATCAGTGCATGATATAGACGTGAACAGTGCATGATCAGTCTGGTGATCAGTGCATGATAGCCACGTGATCAGTGCATGATCAGTCACCTGATGGGTGTATGATCATTCACGTGACCTGTACATGGTAGCTACATGATCATTGCATGATCAGCCACGTGAGTAGTTCATGATAGCCACGCGATCACTGCATGATCAGTCACGTGATCAGTGCATGATCAGTCATGTGACCAGTACATGGTAGCTGCGTGATCATGGCATGATCAGCCACGTGAGCAGTGCATGATAGCCACGTGATCAGTGCATGATCAGTCACGAGATCAGTGCATGATCAGTCACGTGATCAGTGCATGATCAGACACGTGATCAGTGCATGATCAGTCACGTGATCAGTGCATGATCAGCCACGTGATCAGTGCATGACCAGGCACGTGATCAGTGCATGTCCAGCCACGTGATCAGTGCATGATCAGTGCATGATCAGCCACATGATCAGTGCATGATCAATTACGTGCTCAGTGCATGATCAGTTACGTGACCAGTACAAGGTAGCTACGTGATCATTGCATGATAAGCCACGTGATCAGTGCATGATAGCCACGTGATCAGTGCATGATAGCCACGTGATCAGTGCATGATCAGTCATGTGATGTGTGTGATCAGCCACGTGATCAGTGCATGATATCCACGTGATCAGTGCATGACAGCCACGTGATCAGTGCATGAGAGCCACGTGATCAGTGCATGATCAGTCACGTGATCATGTGTGATCAGCCACGTGATCAGTGCATGATGAGCCACGTGATCAGTGCATGATCAATTACGTGATCAGTGCATGATCAGTCACGTGACCAGTACATGGTTGCTACGTGATCGTTGCATGATCAGCCACGTGAGCAGAGCATGATAGCCACGTGGTCAGTGCATGATCAGTCACGTGATCAGTGCATGATCAGTCACGTGAACAGTGCATGATCATTCGTGATCAGTGCATGATCAGTCACGTGACCAGTATATGGTATACGTGATCATTCCATGACAGCCACGAGCAGTGCATGATAGCCACGTGATGTGTGCATGAGTTACGTGAGCAGAGTATGATCAGCCACGTGATCAGTGCATGAGTGCCACGTGATCAGTGCATGATATGTCACGTGACAGTGTGTGATCAGCCACGTGATCAGTGCATGTTCAGCCACGTGATCAGTGCATGATAGCCACGTGATCAGTGCATGATCAGTTACGTGAGCAGTGTATGATCAGCCACGTGATCAGTGCATGGTCAGACACGTGAACAGTGTATGATCAGCCACGTGATCAGTGCATGATATCCAGTGATCAGTGCATGATCATCACGTGATCAGTGTATGATCAGCCACGTGAACAGTGCATGCTCAGTCACGTGATCTGGGCCTGCTGAGCTGCGTGATTACTGTCTGCTCATCTGCTTGACAATTGCCAGCTGAGCTGCACGATTCCTGCCTGCTCAGCTGCTTGATTATGCCAGCTGAGCAGCATGATTCCTCACAGCTGAGTTCCATGATTATTGCCTGCTGACTGTTTGATTCGTGCCTACTCAGCTCTTTGTTTATTGCCTCCAGAGGCACATGATCAGTGTATGATAGCAAACATGATCAGCGCATGATCAGTCACATGATCAGCGCCATTAAGTCACGTGATCACTACATGATAGTCATGTGATCAGTCCATGCTCAGTCACGGTATCAGTGCATGATCAGCCACGTGATCAGTGCATGATCTGTCACATGATTAGTGTATGATCATCCACGTGATCAGTGCATGGGCAGTCATGTGATCAGTGCATGATATAGACGTGATCAGTGCATGATCAGTCTCGTGATCAGTGCATGATAGCCACGTGATCAGTGCATGATCAGTCACCTGATGGGTGTATGATCATTCACGTGACCTGTACATGGTAGCTATGATCATTGCATGATCAGCCACGTGAGTAGTGCATGATAGCCACGTGATCACTGCATGATCAGTCACGTGATCAGTGCATGATCAGTCATGTGACCAGTACATGGTAGCTGCGTGATCATGGCATGATCAGCCACGTGAGCAGTGCATGATAGCCACGTGATCAGTGCATGATCAGTCACGTGATGCATGATCAGTCACGTGATCAGTGCATGATCAGCCACGTGATCAGTGCATGATCAGCCACGTGATCAGTGCATGATCAGCCACGTGATCAGTGCATGATAGCCACGTGATCAGTGCATGATCAGTCACGTGATCAGTGCATGATCAGTCACGTGATCAGTGCATGATCAGCCACGCGATCAGTGCATGATCAGCCATGATCAGTGCATGATCAATTACGTGATCAGTGCATGATCAGTCACGTGATCAGTACATGGTAGCCACGTGATCAGTGCATGATCAGCCACGTGATCAGTGCATGATAGCCACGTGATCAGTGCATGATCAGCCACGTGATCAGTGCATGATCAGTCACGTGATCGTGTGTGATCAGCCACGTGATCAGTGCATGATAGCCACGTGATCAGTGCATGACAGCCACGTGCAGTGCATGATAGCCGTGATGTGTGCATGAGTTACGTGAGCAGAGTATGATCAGCCACGTGATCAGTGCATGAGTGCCACGTGATCAGTGCATGATATGTCACGTGACAGGTGTGTGATCATCCACGTGAACAGTGCATGTTCAGCACGTGATCAGTGCATGATAGCCACGTGATCAGTGCATGATCAGTTACGTGAGCAGTGTATGATCAGCCACGTGATCAGTGCATGGTCAGACACGTGAACAGTGTATGATCAGCCACGTGATCAGTGCATGATATCCAAGTGATCAGTGCATGATCATCACGTGATCAGTGTATGATCAGCCACGTGAACAGTGCATGCTCAGTCACGTGATCTGGGCCTGCTGAGCTGCGTGATTACTGTCTGCTCATCTGCTTGACAATTGCCAGCTGAGCTGCACGATTCCTGCCTGTCATCTGCTTGACAATTGCCAGCTGTGCTGCGTAATTCCTGCCTGCTCAGCTGCTTGATTATTGCCAGCTGAGCAGCATGATTCCTCAAACCTGAGTTCCATGATTATTGCCTGCTGACTGTTTGATTGGTTCTACTCAGCTCTTTGTTTATTGCCTCCAGAGGCACATGATCAGTGTATGATAGCAAACATGATCAGCGCATGATCAGTCACATGATCAGCGCCATTAAGTCACGTGATCACTACATGATAGTCATGTGATCAGTCCATGCTCAGTCACGGTATCAGTGCATGATCAGCCACGTGATCAGTGCATGATCAGTCACATGATCAGTGCATGATCAGTCACGTGATCAGTGCATGATCAGCCACGTGATCAGTGCATGATCAGCACGTGATCAGTGCATGTCCAGTCACGTGATCAGTGCATGATAGCCACGTGATCAGTGCATGATCAGCCACGTGATCAGTGCATGATCAGCCACGTGATCAGTGCATGATCAGTTACGTGATCAGTGCATGATCAGTCACGTGACCAGTACATGGTAGCTCGTGATCATTGCCTGATCAGCCACGTGATCAGTGCATGATAGCCACGTGATCAGTGCATGATAGCCACGTGATCAGTGCATGATCAGTCACGTGATACGTGTGTGATCAGCCACGTGATCAGTGCATGATATCCCGTGATCAGTGCATGACAGCCACGTGATCAGTGCATGAGCACGTGATCAGTGCATGATCAGTCACGTGATACGTGTGATCAGCCACGTGATCAGTGCATGATGAGCCACGTGATCAGTGCAGGATCAATTACGTGATCAGTGCATGATCAGTCACGTGACCAGTACATGGTTGCTACGTGATCGTTGCATGATCAGCCACGTGAGCAGTGCATGATAGCCACGTGATCAGTGCATGATCAGTCACGTGATCAGTACATGATCAGTCACGTGAACAGTGCATGATCATTTACGTGATCTGTGCATGATCAGTCACGTGACCAGTATATGGTTGCTACGTGATCATTCCATGAAGCCACGTGAGCAGTGCATGATAGCCACGTGATGTGTGCATGAGTTACGTGAGCTGAGTATGATCAGCCACGTGATCAGTGCATGAGTGCCACGTGATCAGTGCATGATATGTCACGTGACAGGTGTGTGATCAGCCACGTGAACAGTGCATGTTCAGCCACGTGATCAGTGCATGATAGCCACGTGATCAGTGCATGATCAGTTACGTGAGCAGTGTATGATCAGCCACGTGATCAGTGCATGGTCAGACACGTGAACAGTGTATGATCAGCCACGTGATCAGTGCATGATATCCAAGTGATCAGTGCATGATCATCACGTGATCAGTGTATGATCAGCCACGCGAACAGTGCATGCTCAGTCACGTGATCTGGGCCTGCTGAGCTGCGTGATTACTGTCTGCTCATCTGCTTGACAATTGCCAGCTGAGCTGCACGATTCCTGCCTGCTCAGCTGCTTGATTATTGCCAGCTGAGCAGCATGATTCCTCACCTGAGTTCCATGATTATTGCCTGCTGACTGTTTGATTCGTGCCTACTCAGCTCTTTGTTTATTGCCTCCAGAGGCACATGATCAGTGTATGATAGCAAACATGATCAGCATGATCAGTCACATGATCAGCGCCATTAAGTCACGTGATCACTACATGATAGTCATGTGATCAGTCCATGCTCAGTCACGGTATCAGTGCATGATCAGCCACGTGATCAGTGCATGATCTGTCACATGATTAGTGTATGATCATCCACGTGATCAGTGCATGGGCAGTCATGTGATCAGTGCATGATATAGACGTGATCAGTGCATGATCAGTCTAGTGATCAGTGCATGATAGCCACGTGATCAGTGCATGATCAGTCACCTGATGGGTGTATGATCATTCACGTGACCTGTACATGGTAGCTACATGATCATTGCATGATCAGCCACGTGAGTAGTGCATGATAGCCACGTGATCACTGCATGATCAGTCACGTGATCAGTGCATGATCAGTCATGTGACCAGTACATGGTAGCTGCGTGATCATGGCATGATCAGCCACGTGATCAGTGCATGATAGCCACGTGATCAGTGCATGATCAGCACGTGATCAGTGCATGATCAGTCACGTGATCAGTGCATGATCAGCCACGTGATCAGTGCATGATCTGTCACGTGATTAGTGTATGATCATCCACGTGATCAGTGCATGATCAGTCATGTGATCAGTGCATGATATAGACGTGATCAGTGCATGATCAGTCACGTGATCAGTGCATGATAGCCACGTGATCAGTGCATGATCAGTCACGTGATCAGTGTATGATCATTCACGTGACCAGTACATGGTAGCTACGTGATCATTGCATGATCAGCCACGTGATAGTGCATGATAGCCACGTGATCAGTGCATGATCAGTCACGTGATCAGTGCATGATCAGTCATGTGATCAGTGCATGGTAGCTGCGTGATCATGCATGATCAGCCACGTGATCAGTGCATGATAGCCACGTGATCAGTGCATGATCAGTCACGTGATCAGTGCATGATCAGTCAGTGCATGATCAGCCACGTGATCAGTGCATGATCAGTCACGTGATCAGTGCATGATCAGCCACGTGATCAGTGCATGATCAGGCACGTGATCAGTGCATGTCCAGCCACGTGATCAGTGCATGATAGCCACGTGATCAGTGCATGATCAGTCACGTGATCAGTGCATGATCAGTTGTGATCTGATGATCAGCCACGTGATCAGTGCATGATCAGCCACGTGATCAGTGCATGATCAATTACGTGATCAGTGCATGATCAGTCACGTGACCAGTACATGGTAGCTACGTGATCATTGCATGATCAGCCACGTGATCAGTGCATGATAGCCACGTGATCAGTGCATGATAGCCACGCGATCAGTGCATGATCAGTCATGTGATACGTGTGATCAGCCATGATCAGTGCATGATAGCCACGTGATCAGTGCATGATCAGCCACGTGATCAGTGCATGATCACACGTGATCAGTGCATGATCAGTCACGTGATCATGTGTGATCAGCCACGTGATCAGTGCATGATAGCCACGTGATCAGTGCAGGATCAATTCGTGATCAGTGCATGATCAGTCACGTGACCAGTACATGGTTGCACGTGATCATTGCATGATCAGCAGTGAGCAGAGCATGATGTGATCAGTGCATGATCAGTCACGTGATCAGTACATGATCAGTCACGTGATCAGTGCATGATCATTCGTGATCAGTGCATGATCAGTCACGTGACAGTATATGGTTGCTCACGTGATCATTCCATGACAGCCACGTGACAGTGCATGATAGCCACGTGATGTGTGCATGAGTTACGTGATCAGTGTATGATCAGCCACGTGATCAGTGCATGAGTGCCACGTGATCAGTGCATGATATGTCACGTGACAGTGTGTGATCAGCCACGTGATCAGTGCATGTTCAGCCACGTGATCAGTGCATGATAGCCACGTGATCAGTGCATGATCAGTTACGCGAGCAGTGTATGATCAGCCACGTGATCAGTGCATGGTCAAACACGTGAACAGTGTATGATCAGCCACGTGATCAGTGCATGATATCCAAGTGATCAGTGCATGATCATCACGTGATCAGTGTATGATCAGCCACGTGAACAGTGCATGCTCAGTCACGTGATCAGGGCCTGCTGAGCTGCGTGATTACTGTCTGCTCATCTGCTTGACAATTGCCAGCTGAGCTGCACGATTCCTGCCTGCTCAGCTGCTTGATTATTGCCAGCTGAGCAGCATGATTCCTCACACCTGAGTTCCATGATTATTGCCTGCTGACTGTTTGATTCGTGCCTACTCAGCTCTTTGTTTATTGCCTCCAGAGGCACATGATCAGTGTATGATAGCAAACATGATCAGCGCATGATCAGTCACATGATCAGTGCCATTAAGTCACGTGATCACCATGATAGTCATGTGATCAGTCCATGCTCAGTCACGGTATCAGTGCATGATCAGCCACGTGATCAGTGCATGATCTGTCACAGTGTATGATCATCCACGTGATCAGTGCATGCAGTCATGTGATCAGTGCATGATATAGACGTGATCAGTGCATGATCAGTCACGTGATCAGTGCATGATAGCCACGTGATCAGTGCATGATCAGCCACGTGATCAGTGCATGATAGCCACGTGATCAGTGCATGATCAGTCACGTGATCATGTGTGATCAGCCACGTGATCAGTGCATGATGAGCCACGTGATCAGTGCATGATCAATTACGTGATCAGTGCATGATCAGTCACGTGATCAGTACATGGTTGCTACGTGATCGTTGCATGATCAGCCACGTGAGCAGTGCATGATAGCCACGTGATCAGTGCATGATCAGTCACGTGATCAGTACATGATCAGTCACGTGATCAGTGCATGATCATTTACGTGATCAGTGCATGATCAGTCACGTGACCAGTATATGGTAGCTACGTGATCATTCATGACGAGCACGTGAGCAGTGCATGATAGCCACGTGATGTGTGCATGAGTTACGTGAGCAGAGTATGATCAGCCACGTGATCAGTGCATGAGTGCCACGTGATCAGTGCATGATACGTCACGTGACAGGTGTGTGATCAGCCACGTGAACAGTGCATGTTCAGCCACGTGATCAGTGCATGATAGCCACGTGATCAGTGCATGATCAGTTACGTGAGCAGTGCATGATCAGCCACGTGATCAGTGCATGGTCAGACACGTGAACAGTGTATGATCAGCCACGTGATCAGTGCATGATATCCAAGCGATCAGTGCATGATCATCACGTGATCAGTGTATGATCAGCCACGCGAACAGTGCATGCTCAGTCACGTGATCTGGGCCTGCTGAGCTGCATGATTACTGTCTGCTCATCTGCTTGACAATTGCCAGCTGAGCTGCACGATTCCTGCCTGTCATTTGCTTGACAATTGCCAGCTGTGCTGCGTAATTCCTGCCTGCTCAGCTGCTTGATTATTGCCAGCTGAGCAGCATGATTCCTCACACTGAGTTCCATGATTATTGCCTGCTGACTGTTTGATTCGTGCCTACTCAGCTCTTTGTTTATTGCCTCCAGAGGCACATGATCAGTGTATGATAGCAAACATGATCAGCGCATGATCAGTCACATGATCAGCGCCATTAAGTCACGTGATCACTACATGATAGTCATGTGATCAGACCATGCTCAGTCACGGTATCAGTGCATGATCAGCCACGTGATCAGTGCATGATCTGTCACAAGATTAGTGTATGATCATCCACGTGATCAGTGCATGGGCAGTCATGTGATCAGTGCATGATATAGACGTGAACAGTGCATGATCAGTCGTGATCAGTGCATGATAGCCACGTGATCAGTGCATGATCAGTCACCTGATGTGTGTATGATCATTCACGTGACCTGTACATGGTAGCTACATGATCATTGCATGATCAGCCACGTGAGTAGTGCATGATAGCCACGTGATCACTGCATGATCAGTCACGTGATCAGTGCATGATCAGTCATGTGACCAGTATATGGTAGCTGCGTGATCATGGCATGATCAGCCACGTGAGCAGTGCATGATAGCCACGTGATCAGTGCATGATCAGTCACGTGATCAGTGCATGATCAGTCACGTGATCAGTGCATGATCAGCACGTGATCAGTGCATGATCAGTCACGTGATCAGTGCATGATCAGCAGTGATCAGTGCATGATAGCCACGTGATCAGTGCATGATCAGTCACGTGATCAGTGCATGATCAGTTACGTGATCAGTGCATGATCAGCCACGTGATCAGTGCATGATCAGCCATGATCAGTGCATGATCAGTTACGTGATCAGTGCATGATCAGTCACGTGCAGTACATGGTAGCTCGTGATCACATGATCAGCCACGTGATCAGTGCATGATAGCCACGTGATCAGTGCATGATAGCCACGTGATCAGTGCATGATCAGTCACGTGATACGTGTATGATCAGCCACGTGATCAGGGCATGATATCCACGTGATCAGTGCATGATCAGCCACGTGATCAGTGCATGATAGCCACGTGATCAGTGCATGATCAGTCACGTGATCATGTGTGATCAGCCACGTGATCAGTGCATGATCAGCCACGTGATCAGTGCATGATCAGTCACGTGATCAGTGCATGATCAGTCACGTGATCAGTGCATGATTGCACGTGATCAGTGCATGATCAGCCACGTGATCAGTGCATGATAGCCACGTGATCAGTGCATGATCAGTCACGTGATCAGTGCATGATCAGCACGTGATCAGTGCATGCTCAGTCACGTGATCTGGGCCAGCTGAGCTGCACGATTCCTGCCTGCTCAGCTGCTTGATTATTGCCAGCTGAGCAGCATGATTCCTCACACCTGAGTTCCATGATTATTGCCTGCTGACTGTTTGATTCGTGCCTACTCAGCTCTTTGTTTATTGCCTCCAGAGGCACATGATCAGTGTATGATAGCAAACATGATCAGCGCATGATCAGTCACATGATCAGCGCCATTAAGTCACGTGATCACTACATGATAGTCATGTGATCAGTCCATGCTCAGTCACGGTATCAGTGCATGATCAGCCACGTGATCAGTGCATGATCTGTCACAAGATCAGTGTATGATCATCCACGTGATCAGTGCATGGGCAGTCATGTGATCAGTGCATGATATAGCGTGATCAGTGCATGATCAGTCACGTGATCAGTGCATGATAGCCACGTGATCAGTGCATGATCAGCCACGTGATCAGTGCATGATCACACGTGATCAGTGCATGATCAGTCACGTGATCATGTGATCAGCCACGTGATCAGTGCATGATGAGCCACGTGATCAGTGCATGATCAATCACGTGATCAGTGCATGATCAGTCACGTGACCAGTACATGGTGCTACGTGATCGTTGCATGATCAGCCACGTGAGCAGTGCATGATAGCCACGTGATCAGTGCATGATCAGTCACGTGATCAGTGCATGATCAGTCACGTGATCAGTGCATGATCATTACGTGATCAGTGCATGATCAGTCACGTGATCAGTATATGGTTGCTACGTGATCATTGCATGACGAGCCACGTGATCAGTGCATGATAGCCACGTGATGTGCATGAGTTACGTGATCAGTGTATGATCAGCCACGTGATCAGTGCATGATGCCACGTGATCAGTGCATGATCAGTCACGTGACAGGTGTGTGATCAGCCAGACAGTGCATGTACGTGATCAGTGCATGATAGCCACGTGATCAGTGCATGATCAGTTACGTGATCAGTGCATGATCAGCCACGTGATCAGTGCATGATCAGACACGTGAACAGTGTATGATCAGCCACGTGATCAGTGCATGATATCCAGTGATCAGTGCATGATCATCACGTGATCAGTGTATGATCAGCCACGTGAACAGTGCATGCTCAGTCACGTGATCTCGGCCTGCTGAGCTGCGTGATTACTGTCTGCTCATCTGCTTGACAATTGCCAGCTGAGCTGCACGATTCCTGCCTGTCATCTGCTTGACAATTGCCAGCTGTGCTGCGTAATTCCTGCCTGCTCAGCTGCTTGATTATTGCCAGCTGAGCAGCATGATCCTCACCTGCAGTTCCATGATTATTGCCTGCTGACTGTTTGATTCGTGCCTACTCAGCTCTTTGTTTATTGCCTCCAGAGGCACATGATCAGTGTATGATAGCAAACATGATCAGCATGATCAGTCACATGATCAGCGCCATTAAGTCACGTGATCACTACATGATAGTCATGTGATCAGTCCATGCTCAGTCACGGTATCAGTGCATGATCAGCCACGCGATCAGTGCATGATCATCACAGATTAGTGTATGATCATCCACGTGATCAGTGCATGATCAGTCATGTGATCAGTGCATGATAGACGTGATCAGTGCATGATCAGTCTCGTGATCAGTGCATGTCGTGATCAGTGCATGATCAGTCACCTGATGGGTGTATGATCCTTCACGTGACCTGTACATGGTAGCTACATGATCATTGCATGATCAGCCACGTGATAGTGCATGATAGCCACGTGATCACTGCATGATCAGTCACGTGATCAGTGCATGATCAGTCATGTGACCAGTGCATGGTAGCTGCGTGATCATGCATGATCAGCCACGTGATCAGTGCATGATAGCCACGTGATCAGTGCATGATCAGTCACGTGATCAGTGCATGATCAGTCACGTGATCAGTGCATGATCAGCCACGTGATCAGTGCATGATCAGCCACGTGATCAGTGCATGATCAGTTACGTGATCAGTGCATGATCAGTCGTGACCAGTACATGGTAACTGATCAGTGCATGATCAGCCATGATCAGTGCATGATCAGCCACGTGATCAGTGCATGATCAGTCACGTGATCAGTGCATGGTAGCTACGTGATCAGTGCATGATCAGCCACGTGATCAGTGCATGATAGCCACGTGATCAGTGCATGATGCCACGTGATCAGTGCATGATCAGTCATGTGATCATGTGATCAGACGTGATCAGTGCATGATATCCACGTGATCAGTGCATGACAGCCACGTGATCAGTGCATGATAGCCACGTGATCAGTGCATGATCAGTCACGTGATACATGTGTGATCAGCCACGTGATCAGTGCATGATGAGCCACGTGATCAGTGCAGGATCAATTACGTGATCAGTGCATGATCAGTCACGTGACCAGTACATGGTTGCTACGTGATCGTTGCATGATCAGCCATGTGAGCAGAGCATGATAGCCACGTGATCAGTGCATGATCAGTCACGTGATCAGTACATGATCAGTCACGTGAACAGTGCATGATCATTTACGTGATCTTTGCATGATCAGTCACGTGACCAGTATATGGTAGCTACGTGATCATTCCATGACGACCACGTGAGCAGTGCATGATAGCCACGTGATGTGTGCATGAGTTACGTGAGCAGAGTATGATCAGCCACGTGATCAGTGCATGAGTGCCACGTGATCAGTGCATGATATGTCACGTGACAGGTGTGTGATCAGCCACGTGAACAGTGCATGTTCAGCCACGTGATCAGTGCATGATAGCCACGTGATCAGTGCATGATCAGTTACGTGAGCAGTGTATGATCAGCCACGTGATCAGTGCATGGTCAGACACGTGAACAGTGTATGATCAGCCACGTGATCAGTGCATGATATCCAAGTGATCAGTGCATGATCATCACGTGATCAGTGTATGATCAGCCACGTGAACAGTGCATGCTCAGTCACGTGATCTGGGCCTGCTGAGCTGCGTGATTACTGTCTGCTCATCTGCTTGACAATTGCCAGCTGAGCTGCACGATTCCTGCCTGTCATCTGCTTGACAATTGCCAGCTGTGCTGCGTAATTCCTGCCTGCTCAGCTGCTTGATTATTGCCAGCTGAGCAGCATGATTCCTCACAGCTGAGTTCCATGATTATTGCCTGCTGACTGTTTGATTCGTGCCTACTCAGCTCTTTGTTTATTGCCTCCAGAGGCACATGATCAGTGTATGATAGCAAACATGATCAGCGCATGATCAGTCACATGATCAGCGCCATTAAGTCACGTGATCACTACATGATAGTCATGTGATCAGTCCATGCTCAGTCACGGTATCAGTGCATGATCAGCCACGTGATCAGTGCATGATCTGTCACATGATTAGTGTATGATCATCCACGTGATCAGTGCATGGGCAGTCATGTGATCAGTGCATGATATAGACGTGATCAGTGCATGATCAGTCTCGTGATCAGTGCATGATAGCCACGTGATCAGTGCATGATCAGTCACCTGATGGGTGTATGATCATTCACGTGACCTGTACATGGTAGCTACATGATCATTGCATGATCAGCCACGTGACAGTGCATGATAGCCACGTGATCAGTGCATGATCACGTGATCAGTGCATGATCAGCCACGTGATCAGTGCATGATCAGTCACGTGATCAGTGCATGATCAGCCACGTGATCAGTGCATGATCAGCCACGTGATCAGTGCATGATCAATCACGTGATCAGTGCATGATCAGTCACGTGATCAGTGCATGTAGCCACGTGATCAGTGCATGATCAGCCACGTGATCAGTGCATGATAGCCACGTGATCAGTGCATGATAGCCACGTGATCAGTGCATGATCAGTCATGTGATCGTGTGTGATCAGCCACGTGATCAGTGCATGATATCCACGTGATCAGTGCATGACAGCCACGTGATCAGTGCATGATAGCACGTGATCAGTGCATGATCAGTCACGTGATCATGTGTGATCAGCCACGTGATCAGTGCATGATGAGCCACGTGATCAGTGCAGATCAATACGTGATCAGTGCATGATCAGTCACGTGACAGTACATGGTTGCTACGTGATCAGTGCATGATCAGCCACGTGAGCAGAGCATGATAGCCGTGATCAGTGCATGATCAGTCACGTGATCAGTACATGATCAGTCACGTGAACAGTGCATGATCATTTACGTGATCTGTGCATGATCAGTCACGTGACAGTATATGGTAGCTATGATCATTGCATGAGCCACGTGAGCAGTGCATGATAGCCACGTGATGTGTGCATGAGTTACGTGAAGTGTGATCAGCACGTGATCAGTGCATGAGTGCCACGTGATCAGTGCATGATAGTCACGTGACAGTGTGTGATCAGCCACGTGAACAGTGCATGTTCAGCCACGTGATCAGTGCATGATAGCCACGTGATCAGTGCATGATCAGTTACGTGAGCAGTGTATGATCAGCCACGTGATCAGTGCATGGTCAGACACGTGAACAGTGTATGATCAGCCACGTGATCAGTGCATGATATCCAAGTGATCAGTGCATGATCATCACGTGATCAGTGTATGATCAGCCACGTGAACAGTGCATGCTCAGTCACGTGATCTGGGCCTGCTGAGCTGCGTGATTACTGTCTGCTCATCTGCTTGACAATTGCCAGCTGAGCTGCACGATTCCTGCCTGTCATCTGCTTGACAATTGCCAGCTGTGCTGCGTAATTCCTGCCTGCTCAGCTGCTTGATTATTGCCAGCTGAGCAGCATGATTCCTCACAGCTGAGTTCCATGATTATTGCCTGCTGACTGTTCTTGATACTCAGCTCTTTGTTTATTGCCTCCAGAGGCACATGATCAGTGTATGATAGCAAACATGATCAGCGCATGATCAGTCACATGATCAGCGCCATTAAGTCACGTGATCACTACATGATAGTCATGTGATCAGTCCATGCTCAGTCACGGTATCAGTGCATGATCAGCCACGTGATCAGTGCATGATCTGTCACAAGATTAGTGTATGATCATCCACGTGATCAGTGCATGGGCAGTCATGTGATCAGTGCATGATATAGACGTGATCAGTGCATGATCAGTCTCGTGATCAGTGCATGATAGCCACGTGATCAGTGCATGATCAGTCACCTGATGGGTGTATGATCATTCACGTGACCTGTACATGGTAGCTACATGATCATTGCATGATCAGCCACGTGAGTAGTCATGATAGCCACGTGATCACTGCATGATCAGTCACGTGATCAGTGCATGATCAGTCATGTGACCAGTACATGGTAGCTGCGTGATCATGGCATGATCAGCCACGTGAGCAGTGCATGATAGCCACGTGATCAGTGCATGATCAGTCACGTGATCAGTGCATGATCAGTCACGTGATCAGTGCATGATCAGGCACGTGATCAGTGCATGATCCAGCCAAGTGATCAGTGCATGATAGCCACGTGATCAGTGCATGATCAGTCACGTGATCAGTGCATGATCAGTCACGTGATCAGTGCATGATCAGCCACGTGATCAGTGCATGATCAGCCACATGATCAGTGCATGATCAGTCACGTGATCAGTGCATGATCAGTCACGTGACCAGTACATGGTAGCTACGTGATCAGTGCATGATCAGCCACGTGATCAGTGCATGATAGCCACGTGATCAGTGCATGATCAGCACGTGATCAGTGCATGATCAGTCATGATACGTGCATGTCAGCCACGTGATCAGTGCATGATATCCACGTGATCAGTGCATGACAGCCACGTGATCAGTGCATGAGCCACGTGATCAGTGCATGATCAGTCACGTGATCATGTGTGATCAGCCACGTGATCAGTGCATGATCAGCCACGTGATCAGTGCATGATCAACCACGTGATCAGTGCATGATCATGCGTGACAGTGCATGACCTTCACGATGTCAGTTGCATGATCAGCCACGTGAGCAGTGCATGATAGCACGTGATCAGTGCATGATCATCACGTGATCAGTACATGATCATCACGTGAACAGTGCATGATCATTTACGTGATCTGTGCATGATCAGTCGTGCAGTATATGGTTGCTACGTGATCATTGCCAGCGATCAGTGGCAGTGCATGATAGCCACGTGATGTGTGCATGAGTTACGTGAGCAGAGTATGATCAGCCACGTGATCAGTGCATGAGTGCCACGTGATCAGTGCATGATATGTCACGTGACAGGTGTGTGATCAGCCACGTGATCAGTGCATGATCAGCCACGTGATCAGTGCATGATAGCCACGTGATCAGTGCATGATCAGTTACGTGAGCAGTGTATGATCAGCCACGTGATCAGTGCATGATCAGACACGTGATCAGTGTATGATCAGCCACGTGATCAGTGCATGATATCAAGTGATCAGTGCATGATATACGTGATCAGTGCATGATCAGCCACGTGAACAGTGCATGCTCAGTCACGTGATCAGTGCCTGCTGAGCTGCGTGATTACTGTCTGCTCATCTGCTTGACAATTGCCAGCTGAGCTGCACGATTCAGCCTGTCATCTGCTTGACAATTGCCAGCTGTGCTGCGTCATTCCTGCCTGCTCAGCTGCTTGATTATTGCCAGCTGAGCAGCATGATTCCTCCACCTGAGTTCCATGATTATGCCTGACTGTTTGATTCATGCCTACTCAGCTCTTTGTTTATTGCCTCCAGAGCACATGATCAGTGTATGATAGCAAACATGATCAGCGCATGATCAGTCACATGATCAGTGCCATTAAGTCACGTGATCAGTACATGATAGTCATGTGATCAGTCCATGATCAGTCACGGTATCAGTGCATGATCAGCCACGTGATCAGTGCATGATCAGTCACATGATCAGTGCATGATCATCCACGTGATCAGTGCATGGATCAGTCATGAGTCAGTGATATGACGTGATCAGTGCATGATCAGTCACGTGATCAGTGCATGATAGCCACGTGATCAGTGCATGATCATTGATCAGTGCATGATCAGTCACGTGACCAGTACATGGTAGCTACGTGATCATTGCATGATCAGCCACGTGATCAGTGCATGATAGCCACGTGATCAGTGCATGATCAGCCACGTGATCAGTGCATGATCAGTCACGTGATCAGTGCATGATCAGCCACGTGATCAGTGCATGATAGTCACGTGACAGTGCATGATCAGCCACGTGATCAGTGCATGATCAGCCACGTGATCAGTGCATGATAGCCACGTGATCAGTGCATGATCAGTTACGTGAGCAGTGCATGATCAGCCACGTGATCAGTGCATGGTCAGACACGTGACAGTGTATGATCAGCCACGTGATCAGTGCATGATATCAAGTGATCAGTGCATGATCATCACGTGATCAGTGTATGATCAGCCACGTGAACAGTGCATGCTCAGTCACGTGATCTGGGCCTGCTGAGCTGCGTGATTACTGTCTGCTCATCTGCTTGACAATTGCCAGCTGAGCTGCACGATTCCTGCCTGTCATCTGCTTGACAATTGCCAGCTGTGCTGCATAATTCCTGCCTGCTCAGCTGCTTGATTATTGCCAGCTGAGCAGCATGATTCAGCCTGAGTTCCATGATTATTGCCTGCTGACTGTTTGATTCGTGCCTTTCATTTGTGCCTCCAGAGGCACATGATCAGTGTATGATAGCAAACATGATCAGTGCATGATCAGTCACATGATCAGCGCCATTAAGTCACGTGATCACTACATGATAGTCATGTGATCAGTCCATGCTCAGTCACGGTATCAGTGCATGATCAGCCACGTGATCAGTGCATGATCTGTCACATGATTAGTGTATGATCATCCACGTGATCAGTGCATGGGCAGTCATGTGATCAGTGCATGATATAGACGTGATCAGTGCATGATCAGTCACGTGATCAGTGCATGATAGCCACGTGATCAGTGCATGATCAGTCACCTGATGGGTGTATGATCACGTGACCTGTACATGGTAGCTACATGATCATTGCATGATCAGCCACGTGAGTAGTGCATGATAGCCACGTGATCACTGCATGATCAGTCACGTGATCAGTGCATGATCAGTCATGTGACCAGTATGGTAGCTGCGTGATCATGGCATGATCAGCACGTGAGCAGTGCATGATAGCCACGTGATCAGTGCATGATCAGACACGTGATCAGTGCATGATCAGTCACGTGATCAGTGCATGATCAGCCACGTGATCAGTGCATGATCAGCCACGTGATCAGTGCATGTCATCAGCCACGTGATCAGTGCATGATAGCCACGTGATCAGTGCATGATCAGTCACGTGATCAGTGCATGATCAGTCACGTGATCAGTGCATGATCAGCCACGTGATCAGTGCATGATCAGCCACGTGATCAGTGCATGATCAATTACGTGATCAGTGCATGATCAGTCACGTGACCAGTACATGATAGCTACGTGATCATTGCATGATCAGCCACGTGATCAGTGCATGATAGCCACGTGATCAGTGCATGATCAGCCACGTGATCAGTGCATGATCAGCCACGTGATCAGTGCATGATCAGTCACGTGATCAGTGCATGATCAGCCACGTGATCAGTGCATGATAGCCACGTGATCAGTGCATGATCAGCCACGTGATCAGTGCATGATCACCACGTGATCAGTGCATGATCAGCCACGTGATCAGTGCATGATCACCACGTGATCAGTGCATGACATGCAGTCAGTGCATGAGCCACGTGATCAGTGCATGATCAGTCACGTGATCATGTGTGATCAGCCACGTGATCAGTGCATGATCAGCCACGTGATCAGTGCATGATCAGTTCATGATCAGTGCTCACGTGACCAGTACATGGTTGCTACGTGATCAGTGCATGATCAGCCACGTGATCAGTGCATGATAGCCACGTGATCAGTGCATGATCAGTCATGATCAGTGCATGATCAGTCACGTGATCAGTGCATGATCATTCACGTGATCAGTGCATGATCAGTCACGTGATCAGTGCATGATCAGTGCGTGATCATTGCATGACAGCCACGTGAGCAGTGCATGATAGCCACGTGATCAGTGCATGAGTCACGTGATCAGTGTATGATCAGCCACGTGATCAGTGCATGATTCCATGATCAGTGCATGATAGTCACGTGACAGTGTGTGATCAGCCACGTGATCAGTGCATGATCAGCCACGTGATCAGTGCATGATAGCCACGTGATCAGTGCATGATCAGTCACGTGATCAGTGCATGATCAGCCACGTGATCAGTGCATGATCAGACACGTGATCAGTGTATGATCAGCCACGTGATCAGTGCATGATATCCAGTGATCAGTGCATGATCAGTCACGTGATCAGTGCATGATCAGTCACGTGATCAGTGCATGATAGCTGCGTGATCATGCATGATCAGCCACGTGATCAGTGCATGATAGCCACGTGATCAGTGCATGATCAGCCACGTGATCAGTGCATGATCAGTCACGTGATCAGTGCATGATCAGCCACGTGATCAGTGCATGATCAGTCACGTGATCAGTGCATGATCAGCCACGTGATCAGTGCATGATAGCCACGTGATCAGTGCATGATCAGTCACGTGATCAGTGCATGATCAGTCACGTGATCAGTGCATGATCAGCCACGTGATCAGTGCATGATCAGCCACGTGATCAGTGCATGATCAGTCACGTGATCAGTGCATGATCAGTCACGTGACCAGTACATGGTAGCTGTTGTGCTGATGCCTGTGCCACATGATCAGTGCATGATTCGCCATGATCAGTGCATGATAGCCACGTGATCAGTGCATGATCAGTGATGTGTGATACGTGTGTGATCAGCCACGTGATCAGTGCATGATATCCACGTGATCAGTGCATGACAGCCACGTGATCAGTGCATGATAGCCACGTGATCAGTGCATGATCAGTCACGTGATACATGTGTGATCAGCCACGTGATCAGTGCATGATGAGCCACGTGATCAGTGCAGGATCAATTACGTGATCAGTGCATGATCAGTCACGTGACCAGTACATGGTTGCTACGTGATCGTTGCATGATCAGCCACGTGAGCAGTGCATGATAGCCACGTGATCAGTGCATGATCAGTCACGTGATCAGTACATGATCAGTCACGTGAACAGTGCATGATCATTTACGTGATCTTTGCATGATCAGTCGTGCAGTATATGGTTAGCTACGTGATCATTCATGACGAGCCACGTGCAGTGCATGATAGCCACGTGATGTGTGCATGAGTTACGTGAGCAGAGTCAGCCACGTGATCAGTGCATGAGTGCCACGTGATCAGTGCATGATATGTCACGTGACAGGTGTGTGATCAGCCACGTGAACAGTGCATGTTCAGCCACGTGATCAGTGCATGATAGCCACGTGATCAGTGCATGATCAGTTACGTGAGCAGTGTATGATCAGCCACGTGATCAGTGCATGGTCAGACACGTGAACAGTGTATGATCAGCCACGTGATCAGTGCATGATATCCAAGTGATCAGTGCATGATCATCACGTGATCAGTGTATGATCAGCCACGTGAACAGTGCATGCTCAGTCACGTGATCTGGGCCTGCTGAGCTGCGTGATTACTGTCTGCTCATCTGCTTGACAATTGCCAGCTGAGCTGCACGATTCCTGCCTGTCATCTGCTTGACAATTGCCAGCTGTGCTGCGTAATTCCTGCCTGCTCAGCTGCTTGATTATTGCCAGCTGAGCAGCATGATTCCTCACACCTGAGTTCCATGATTATTGCCTGCTGACTGTTTGATTCGTGCCTACTCAGCTCTTTGTTTATTGCCTCCAGAGGCACATGATCAGTGTATGATAGCAAACATGATCAGTGCATGATCAGTCACATGATCAGCGCCATTAAGTCACGTGATCACTACATGATAGTCATGTGATCAGTCCATGCTCAGTCACGGTATCAGTGCATGATCAGCCACGTGATCAGTGCATGATCTGTCACATGTTAGTGTATGATCATCCACGTGATCAGTGCATGGGCAGTCATGTGATCAGTGCATGATATAGACGTGATCAGTGTGATCAGTCTCGTGATCAGTGCATGATAGCCACGTGATCAGTGCATGATCAGTCACTGATGGGTGTATGATCATTCATGACACTGTACATGTAGCTACATGATCATTGCATGATCAGCCACGTGATAGTGCATGATAGCCACGTGATCAGTGCATGATCAGTCACGTGATCAGTGCATGATCAGTCACGTGACCAGTACATGGTAGCTGCGTGATCATGGCATGATCAGCCACGTGAGCAGTGCATGAGCCACGTGATCAGTGCATGATCAGACACGTGATCAGTGCATGATCAGTCACGTGATCAGTGCATGATCAGCCACGTGATCAGTGCATGATCAACACGTGACAGTGTCAGCCACGTGATCAGTGCATGATAGCCACGTGATCAGTGCATGATCAGTCACGTGATCAGTGCATGATCAGCCACGTGATCAGTGTATGTCAGCCACGTGATCAGTGCATGATCAGCCCGTGATCAGTGCATGATCAGTCACGTGATCAGTGCATGATCAGGTGCAGTAAACGTAATGCATGATCAGCTCGTGATCAGTGCATGATCAGCCACGTGATCAGTGCATGATAGCCACGTGATCAGTGCATGATAA